>NW_006399868.1:5001197-5024354 GCF_000299155.1 Elephantulus edwardii
TTCATCCTAGAGAGGGTTAAAGCAGGCTGCTCCTTGTAGGCAAGGATTCTGGGGCTTTGCCTGACATGCTTTGGACATGTTGTAAGGAGAGACAGGTCTTTGGAGAGGGACATCATGCTGGGCAAAGTGGAGGGACAGCACAGGAGGGATAGACCCTCTATGAGGTGGATTGATTCAGTGACTGGGGTAACCGGGATGGGTGTGTCGGAGGCAATGAGATTGGCACAGGATAGAGCAGGGGTTAGGGCTGTTGTACATAGGGTCGCTATGATTCGCAAATGACTCGACAGCACATAACAACAACAGCAGTCCTATGTACCACAGGTCTGAGCCCTGCCCTATTTTGAGCCAATCTCAGTGTCTCTGACACACCTACCCCATTATGCCATTCTCTGAGTCAATTCATCTTACCCAGGGTCTTCCTCTCTTGCTGTCCCTCCAACCTTCCAAGAATGATATTCCTCTCCAAGAACTGGTCCTACCTTGCAACACGTGCAAAGTATGTCAGACAGTACTTCAGAATCCTTTTCTCTAAGGAACAGCCTGCTTAGCCTGCTTTCAGTCTCTCCTTAGTAACTTTCCAGCTGTCTTATTAGTAGATACCTTAAAATATCTGCTAATTCACTATTGTCCACATGGCAAAATATCTTTCTATATACCTATACCCTTTCAAACCTTGGGGGCTTCTGCTCTGATGTCTACCAAATTAGTCATTTCAACAAATTTTAAAATCATTTGTTTAAAATACAGTATATGTATCACTTTTTGTTCACAAGAACAATTGACCTCAAAAGAAAATACACTACAAAACAATTAAGTAATGATGCTATTAAAACCAAATATTGAGATTATATAGGATCAAACTCTCAGCTTGCTTTGTAGCAAAACATTAACATTTATATTTCAAAAGCTACTAAGTATTTCAAGATAATGTTATTGGTACTATACACATGAATATGTGAAATAAGATACTTTAAGTTATTACTCATTCAATATTTTCATTATCTTAATTTTCATTTTTTACACATTTAATGTACACAATATAGATGAACATTCTAATAGACGCACACAGTCAGAAAATACATTTTACAATTACCAGCGAATAAAGACGATCTTATGGTTATTATGAATTTTATTGCTATTGTCAGGTAAAGTGACAACTTTTTGATCTCACTAGATTTTAGCTTTCCTCTCATTCAAAATTATCACATCAAAGGCAGTGATACAATGAAGAAAATACTTAGAAATACACCAAGTGCAAGAATTCAAAGGGGCACTGGTCGTCTTGTTTTACAAACTTAGACACGCCAATAAGACACTTAGGCTGAAGCTCAATTGCATCAGTAAGTTTATACTTGAGGATACCATTTCCTTTTCTATAATCATAATAGAAATTAACATTTCAAAAAATTTTCTTTACAATCATGTTTTTATTTAAAACAAATTAATTGGTTTAAAATATTTAGGTAATTTTAGTTTGTCGAGACTCGTATACTATTGAGATTATTTTCAATACTGTACTGTGCTTGTTTGAAATTAGGAAATCTACTAGGAAAATGTTTGCCCAAATAATAGAACTCCATTTATCATTTGAAGAATAGCTTTGTTTTCTGTTTTTGTTTCCAGAAACAGGGTGATAATGAATAATTTAATAGCTATTAAAATGCTATTGAATTCTTGACTCTGCTTAAATGAGTCTCATTTCTTGGACTGGCTTTTGCTACTCTTTACTTTTAGCTCTTTACTCTTGAAAACTTTCAGAAATTAGCTGAATGTTGTGACAGACCTCACAGTGCAGAATAAGTTTAATTATCTCCTCCTTTTTCACTTATACTGTGCCTGATTCATGAGAATTCCTGGTGGTTCAGTGGCTGTGTGCTCAAGTTCTGAGGTTTGAACTGTCCAGTGCCTCCACTGGTGGAAGATGTAGCGTTCTGGGAAACCTTCAGAACGATTCAGCTGTGTCCTGGGGGATGACTATGAGTGCCACCCAGTGTCCAGTAGTGAGTCTGACTTGGGTTTATATATCTGATAACTGTAAGTGACCCTTAGACTGACATTTAATCTCCTTCTGTGATGGAATTTCAGTATTAATCCATACTGTTGTTAAGTGCTGTTGAGTCAAGCATGTCTCATAACAACCCTATGAACAGAAGATCTGAACCCTGTTCTAGAACTATCATAATTTCTTTATGTTCATAGAGTTTCCTGAAGAATATTGTTTAGGAAGTGGATGTCACTCCTGCTTCCAAGTCTTTCTTAATCTGGAAGCTCCAACAAACACTGTCCACGATGTATAACTATTAGGGCATTTGACATACCAGTGACACAGGATTCAGCATCACAGCAACCCCAAGTTACTTCAATACAGCAAATTGACAGACCAGTGCTGTACCACTTAGAAGATAGTTCATCCCAAGCACAATTAATACCAGGCCCACCCACTAGGTCCTAACTGACTCTAAAAAGAGGCTTCCAGCCCACATCTTATTGTGTAAATCTATAGACAATATTATGCTTTGCCTAAGAGGTTGATACACTTATACACTACACAAATAAACTTGATTTTTGTCCTATTGGTAAAATTTTCAAGCTTTTTCAGGTTTTAATCTTGTGAAGAGGTGTCAGTCAACCTGCTTCCTATGTATCTGCTCATCTCAGAAATCCATGTTTCCTTCCACTTTGTTCTGTGTCTCTTTGAAAGAAATGAAATTACCCTTGACCATGGTGCCCTACAGCCTGATGACCATCAGAATTAAATGCCCTCCCTCCAGTGGACACTGATTCTGTGAGAATGTATTTTCACTCTGCCCACATGAGCTGTCATCTAACCCAGTGAAACCTTTCACCTTTTAACAGTTACCTTGATCATTTTTTTTCTCTTATATATGTTTAAGGATATACAATTTTTATTTTGTTTTTCCCCTTATTCATTTTGTGTTTCATACAATCATTCCCATACATTGTGTCTTATAAAATTAATCACCATTGGTCTATGACCATAATTACCCCATCTTTTCAAGTCCCCACTGGATCTTACCTGATTATTTCACCCTCTCCCTCCACCCACCAAACTCTGTGGCCTCATGATTTTCCCCCTTCCCACCTTGTTTATCCATCTTTCCTTCCCTTACCTCTTTGTATAGCCATACATGTCCTACTAGCTATCCTTCTGTTTTTACAATAATGGGCTTAGGCAGTATTTATAAGATCCTGAGCTAGTTCACTGAGCATAATACTTTCTAGCCTCTTCATGTTATATAATATTTTTCAAACTCATATACACTCATGCTGCATAATATTCCATCATGATAATGTACCACAATTTCTCTTTCGTTGATGGACATTTGGACTGTTTCCATAGTCTTGTTATTTTGAGTAAAACATTGATGATGCTAAGATCATCAGCGTACAAATCTCCATTTGTGTCTCAGTTCTCTTTTCCTTGGAGTATGTTCTTATATTGAATATGTAGGTCTTATGGAATTTCTATGTTCTGCTTTTTGAAGAAATGTCAAACTATCTTCCAGAGTCATTGTACCTTTTATATTCCCACCAAAAGTATATGAGAGTTCCAATCTCTGTACATCTTCTATAACATTCATTGCTTGCTGTCCTGTTAAATTTTGCCACTACTGCTGGGGTGAAATAGTATTTCATTGTG
Organism: Elephantulus edwardii; assembly: GCF_000299155.1. Classification (NCBI taxonomy): domain Eukaryota; kingdom Metazoa; phylum Chordata; class Mammalia; order Macroscelidea; family Macroscelididae; genus Elephantulus; species Elephantulus edwardii. Next base: position 5,004,862 of record NW_006399868.1, read on the forward strand.
GTTTTGATTTGTATTTCTCCTGTTCCAAGTGATTTTGAGTTTTCTCCATGTGTCCATTGGCCATGCAAATGCAACCTTGACCATTTATAGGATCATAATCACCACACGTGTTTAAAAATATTTCCACATCAATATCTACAGTTCAGAGGCTCCGTCAATCAAATAGAAAACTTCTATGATCCAGGGATTCACTTTCTAAATCCCAGTTGGCTTGAATATAATCTCCAAACTGCCTTGGAAATGAAGAGCAATAACAGCAAAAGCGCCTGTCTTGCACTAGAGATGAAATGAAAAAATTGATTGCTATATAATTTATGTGTGAACACAGAGACATTTTTAATTTTTAATGCAAGTCCAAAATATCTGACTCTACTCCATTCTCTATGTACTTTCCATGCTGTATTTATCTTAAATGCTAGAATTAAGTGTTCTGCCTTTCCCATCCACTTTCTTGGAGGACACTCCAGAGAATAAACACACTGTTGCTTTCATTTCTTTAATAATTTGCCTCTTCAGGAAACTGATCCACATGCCATCCATCTTCTATCAGCAGACCTTTCTCTGCAACCTTTATGATGTTTTCACTTAATAAACCTTGACATATTTTGTAGTCGATAATACTAATAGCCACATGGGAGCACCTTCAGTGCATCATGTTTGACGGGACAATAATATCCACTCTAGGCTTTGTGACACCCTTGGGTGCTTATACTTATCAAATAGGTTTCTATAAAAATCTAAAATAGATCTCAGAAGAAAATTAATGCTAATTAGCTTTAATTTTGAAAACTGCATCCCATACATTTTTTTTCATGGCTGAAAAATAAAAATTTTTTAAAAAGTAAGAAGGCATTACTTTTAAACCATTTTTCTGGGATGGAGTTGATTTTATTTACATGACTTGAGCACGTACTCTGTGCAAATATGGTTGTCAGGCCAGGCAGTGAAGGAGCACACATTAGAAGAAGTTACTGCCAACCACGAGTGTGCATTCTTATGGGGAACCTACCAACATAAATAACTGAGTAAACGATGAGAAAATTAATTTGCAAAATGCAAGTTATGCCATGGGAGTGGCTGAGGAAGGAACAATTAATTCTGATGGAACATAGCTAACAAAGCCTTGAGGAGGAAGTCAAATAGCACACAGGCTTCTAGAGTAAACAGCACTCTAGTGAGTCAATAATGGAGATGAGATCTTTGGGAAGAACATCTATTATGTGGGAGAGGTGAATGCACAGAGCTAAGTGCCAAGAGGAGAGACCCATGAAACGGTCATTATTTTTGAGTCACAGGTGACTCGACAGCACATAACAATAACAACAAAGTGACTCTCTATTCAACAGTCTTAACACCAGCACTTAGAAAATAAAAAGAGGAATTGCATTGGGAAAACCTGCTGTCATGGACCTTTCCATAGTGCTGAAGAGTAATGATGTCAGTGTAGATACAAAGGTGCACCTAATCTAGATCATAGTCTTTTCAATCATTTGCTATGCTTCAGAGAGTTGGACAATAAGGATGACAGAAGAAGAATAAATACCTTCAAGTTGTGGTGTTTGGAGAGGGTGAAACCAAGTCTCTCCTTGAAGGCTAGGATTTTGAAGCTCCACCTCACATACTTTGGGCATGTAGCCAGGAGAAACTGGTCCTTGGAGAAGGGCATCATACTTGGAAGGGTGGATGAACAGCACAGGAAAGGAAGACTCTGTATGAGATGGATCGATACAATAAGAGGGGTAATGGGAATTGTTGTGTCAGAATTAGTGGGACTGGCTCAGGACAGGGTAGGTTCAGCGCCACTATGCATCGCAAGTGACTCAACCAATAACATTCTATGACAGGTTTGGAAGCAGAAGTGGTATCCACTTCCTAAACCACATGCCTCCTGAAACTCTATGAACTTCGATAAATGTCGATAGTTGTAAAGGGGCTTCAGGCCTTTTGTTCATAGGGTCGCTATGAGTCATGTTTGACTTGAAGGCAATTAACAACAGCAACAAAGTGAATAATTATTTATTTTTAAAATTAATATGAATCATGTTCACGATAATTTAAAATGATTCCTATTTCTGCCTCTCACCAAATTACTTTAGCCAGTTTGAATAGTGATGTTCTCAAAGATTAGCATACGAACTACAAGTCAAATATACGACTCCACTGACTCAAATGACTATCAATAATGATTATATACATGGAACCTGTAGAAAGGACGAAAGTTATACAGGAAGTATCCAGGACTTTTGTTCAGTGTTGCTAGAGTTGCCTGCGACTGGACGGCACTTAACAACAACAACGTTAAATATGTACAAGGAGCCCTGGTAATAAAATCTGAATGCATAGCTGCTGACTGATAGATGAGTTATTTGAACCCTCTCAGTGGTTCGATGGGAGAAAGTACTAAAAATATACTTCTGCATTGTAACGGAGCAAAATGTACATAAATGGTTGATTAAATAAAATAAATGTTTTATACATTTTTACTCCAATGACAATTAAAAGAAAAAGATATTGTGGTCTAGAACAAACCACACAAGACAGTTATGTCACATAGGATTGCCATGAATTCATCATCAGCTCAATGGTGTATCACACACACAATTATCTACCAATGCTCCTACTGCTTTCTGCTGCTTTTCTCACTACTGTAACCCGAGTTATCTTCAGCTTACATTTGACAAGCTGTTCTCCATTCTCCTCTCTTTTCATCTTCTAAGTTCCTCCCATATGTTACCATTGGGATTCTTTTTTTTTGATGGGCAGTGTCATCCTTTTTGAGAGAAGGAACCATCTGAGTAGATGGGAATGTTCTGCTTTTCTTTTTTCCCTAATTTATTTTAGTTCATTATTTTTTGAGTGTACCGTCAAATCAGATCTGAGTGGTACAGGAGGAGATTGTTAATCCTTCTCCATCAGAGCATCTGGTGGATTTGAACCACTCACCTCTGAGACTGTAGTTGTAGCTTCTTGCCACTAGGCCACCAGAGCTCGCCGGGATTTTTTTTTTTAATAAACTTCATTGTGATATTGTCCACTTTAGATTATCCAATGATTCCTACTATTCTCACAAAACATATTTAGATTCTTATCACAGCCTATAAGACTCGGAAAAATATTCTAATAATTTTCCTAATAAAAATGTCTTTCAAATCACTGGAGCTATGACTATAAAATATTCTAAATAGTTCTGTGGAAGCATAGTTTTTGCATTTGTCATTATGTAGCACAATAGTTACTACTGTTGTCTTCAACTCGTGACACCCTTACAAACAGCAGAATGATGTGGGCCTTGTCCTACATCACCTCACAATTCTTGGGGTTTGAGTTCTGTGTTGTGCCCAGATTCTTGTCCAGATTCTACCTCATTGTCCTTTTCTATCTGAGATTTAAGTTGTTTGTCTAAGATTATAAAATCAGCAAATCCAATGTCAGCACGGTGTATATGTCTCTCGAATCAAAAATGAATAGCTACCCAGCAATATAATCAAGGCAAAGAGGGCTGAGATAAAGTGTCTGTAAGCTGTTGGGATCTATTCTTGTGCAATAGGTGACTGGAAAGCAAATGAGAGTAAGATTAATAGCAGGACAGACTAGAGGGTCGTGTCATGTGCTACAAGGTTCTAGCATAGAATTATCCTAAACAGAAGTAACAACTAGCAGTTCTCCATCCCAGACAATAAGAGAAAAATGGAAGCCCCTCTTTTTAACTATGTTGAGCTGTGCTTAGAAGGGCTACCAGCAGCTTCTCATCAACCTCACACAAGTTGTTTTGCATTGCCAATATACACTACATTGTGAAGTGGAAATTTATGCTGTTACTACATTGACATAATCCAAGTCCCCTGTTATTATTTGGCTATTATCACTTGTGCAAAGATTGAGAAGTAATATAGAAAATTGCTGCTGAGTTTGCTGATGGTGTTTTTGCGGAGTCATAGCTGTGGATGCCAGCATCCTTCTGAAAATTGAGTGATATGTTTTCATGCCAACTCAGTCTTTTTCTTTTCTCTCCAGCACCCTGGCCTTCTCCCATCCCTTACTCAAAACTGTCATTTTAGTCACCTGGGGTGAGCAATTAAAGCTGGAGTCATAAGTGCTGCTTTAAGTGAATTCTGTTCACCCTCCGCCCAACGTGGGTTTGTGTGATACTTGGGTTCTCTCTGGAGTTTTCTGCTGACCTGTGATCACCACATGCAATTAGGTCAGTGTATTAAAATAACTGTCTGCCTTCTGGGATTTGAAAACAGGCCAGCACACTGGTGTCAATGCTTCTATTTTTTGTCCAATATGATATAGGATAGTAATACTGAAAAAGGTGATGCCCTTTCCAATGGAACTTCGCTCTTTACTCCATGTGGTCACTGTCGATCCCTTCTAGACTCCGAAGCATTAGAGCATTAGAACACTTGACCTTGTCCATGTTACTATGCTTTCTGTGCCTCAGTTTCTAAACTCTAAGATACAATTAAAAGACATACTTTGTTTAAAACTCAAAACATATTGCCGTCTAGTTGGAAGAGACTCATATCTGACTTTTCAGAGATTGTCAATCACATAGGAACATGTAAGAATAGAATATCCATTTTTAACCCAAGGTGCCTCTGGCCAATTTGAGCCTCCTGAGAGATACCATCTTTTAGTTAGCAAGACAACTTCCTACTGACTACACCACCAAGACCAGTTTTTAAAAATTATCTGTATTGATAGTTTTACATACTATCCCATGGATTGAGTTGTGTCTCACAACCACATATGTTAGCTTAGCTGTGTCTTTATTTTCAGTGGTTTAGCAGTTGGGAAACCTTCTTACAATGATTCCCCATAACCTTCTTTTAAGTAAATCCATTCTAAGATAACTAAAGGGAGGATGAAATATCTTAAATCCAGTCACAATCCTAATTTAATGTAGAAGGTGTTTCCTTGGGATGTAGCCTGCAAAACTTTTTATTTCACAAGAGAAAAGGAGAGAGAAACCAGCAAGAGAGGGAGATGTCAACACTATCAACAAAGAAGGTCCTGGAGTGGAGCATGTTTGCTCAACTCAGGTGCACAGACAAATGTTGAGACTCATGGATATCACTAAGGAAGTCTATACACAGGCATTGAAAAGACACAAGGATCACAAAGAAAGCCTTCCCTTAGAGGTGACACCAGAGTGCAGATTTAACCTCCTAAGAGCTGGTGCTCTAGTATGTAAGAATCGAGTGTGCTGCCGGTTCAAGGGTATGTGGCTCAAATCCACCTATTACTCTTTGGGGAAAAAGATGGACAATCTCCTTCCATACAATTTATAGCCTCTGAAACAGTTCCCGAGGGTTCGCAGTGAGTAGGTTCTGACTTAATGGCACGTAATTTCAGCATCAAGCCTATTAACCTAGGAAAGTAAATTTAGCTTGTTAAAGCCATGTCATTGAAATATTTCAATTACAGCAGCTCTGGATAACCAAGGGACTGTTTATAAGTGCCTGGTATTCAGTTTACGCCACACTATTGTTTTTATCACTGTAGTTGTTTTTCTGTCTGCCATGGAAGAGTCTTAATATTCTGAACTTTGAATACTTCATTTCCACAATGGGAAGAATGAAATCTATTTTAAGACAAATAGAACTTCTGTTGGCTGGATTACAGAATGAATAATTATGTATAGGGGGGAAAACCTCAAAGAAAATCCACAACCAGAGAACTTGGATTTGCACATCAGAAAGTTATTAGAGACTTGGATACTCAAAGGCAAAGAAAGTAGCTTCATTTTATTTCATTTTTCATAAAATAAAAGAACCTAACCTGTTGCTTTACTGTTAATTTAAACTCATAGCGGACCTCCATTGATTTTCTGAAATTATAATCTGCATAGAAAGGACATAATCTTTACCAAAACGACTTTCCACCTTCTCCTGCAGAGCAACTGGTGAATTCAAACCATCAAATGTTGAGTTAGCTGTCTCTATTCTATCATGGGAAAGGGTAAATTGTTTTCAAATTGTGCATTTTTTAATACTACTTCTTTGGGGTGTAGAATAATCTCTACACTAGTTCAACAACCGAAGAACTGAGTGTTTCATAATGTGTGTGGAGGGGTGTATGTGGCTGGGGGTGACTAAGCAATGAGATGAGAACAATAAGGGGAGAGGAGAAAAAACAATTAAAAACAATGTTTTTCTTGTTGGTTTCATGATTCATAGTGATTCTATGAACACAAGACATTTCTGTAACTATCATTGTTTCTCCAAGTTCATAGTTTCCAGAAGTATGTGGTTTAGGAAGTGGATGACACTTCTGTTTTCAAACCTGCCTTTAACTGGGAGCTCCACCAAACGCTGTCCACCATGGGCAGGCATTATGGCACTTGAGATCCCAATAGCACAAGGTTCAGCGTCACAGAAAACCTAGATTACCTCAGCATAGCACATTGACTGAAGAATGCTGTAGAACTTAGAAGAATGTTCCTCTAAAATACTGTAACAAGGTATTAAAATATAATCCCCCAGGCCCAACTTTTAAATACAAGCACCCTCCAAGAGGTCTTGTTGACTCTAAATAAGAGTCTTTGAATAAAAACCGAACATAAAACATTCCACATGAGCTCTCAACCAAAACAAGACAGCCCTTCTTACAGAGTCCAGACACTTCACCCAGTCACCTAAATGGAAATAAGAGCTTGGCTTTAAATGCAAGGGCCCTCCAGGAGGTCTTGTTGACTTTAAACAAGAGGCTTTTGTAAGAAACAACCAAACATTCCACACAGATCCTCAACTAAAACAAGACCCCCATCTTACTGAGTCCAGCTTCACCCAGTCTCCAAAAGAGAGACAAGGGCCAGGTCTTGTAGGCAAATGCCCTCTAGGAAGTCTTGATGACTTTAAAACAAAAACAAAACAAATATCTCAAAACCAAAAAATAACCCACAAAAAAACCCAACAACCAAACATTCCATACTGACCCCCAACTAACACAAGAGCTCCTGTCTTACAGGTTCCAGCTGCTTCACCCAGTCTCCAAAACAAAGACAGAGCCTGGCCTTGTATTTTGTAAACACGTTGCCACAAATGACAGCAAAATGTGGTTCTAAGCACAGTCATCAATTTAAAGGTGTGTGGCAAAGTGTTAAGTAAGTGCCATTGAGTGGTGAACCTATGAACAAAAGACTTTAGTCCTGTAACTATTGTCCTTTCTCTATGTTCATCGAGTTTCCAGAGGTATGTTTAGAAAGTGAATGCCACTCTTCCTCCTAAGCCTGTCTCAATCTGTGAGCTCTCCCAAACGTGTAACCATTAGCATTTGACTCACCAAAGGCACACTGTTCAGTATCACAGCAATCCCAAGTTAATTCAGTACAGCAAAATGACAGAACAGCGCTGTGCCACTTAGGAGAATGTTCACTTCAAACACAACACCAGGCTCGTATTGGCTCTAACAAGACACTTGCCTACACTTATCACCAATCAAACAGTCCACAGCTGACCTTCATCCAACACAAGAACGCACCTTTCTTAAGCCACGGGCTACCCAAATGCACCTTCAAATGAAGACTTAGTCCTAAAGGTATTCTATAAATTTGCAGGCCTGCACACCAGCCTTGTGTTAGAACCACGCATCTTCCCAAATTGGAAAGCAGCCCCAAACTGGCAACCAAATACCTTTTTTTTGTTCCAAATGCCTTTTTAAATATGAGGCTAAATCCAGTCAGCTCACACAATTGCAAGCAACAGTCAACACCCAATCTTCAACCAAAACAGAAAATCCACCTTTGGAGAATCCAGCTGCTCCACTCATCTTCCCAAGCTGAAAAGCAATCAGGAAAATAGTAACATGAAATAAAGTGACTGTTCAACTGAAAACAAAACCTTCCACTAGTGTTTAAAAAATGATATCAATTTTATGAAAACACACAATTATTTTTTTCCCCAGTATTTATAAGATGACCGAACAGTTCCTTTAATTTAGGAAGGAAAAATTAAGATTTTTGTCTCTGCCATTTTTTTATCCATGTTTCAATGTCATGACTAATTTAATATACACTGTTGGAGACTTTTTACACAAATTGTGTGATTTAATACAAAATATTTAATAGGAAAACTTTAAGTACATGTGTACACACACCTGCACACATATGCATGTTGTTGTTATGTAGCATTGACTCAAAACCGACCCAGAGCCGATCCTCCACTGGGTTTATCAGAGGCAAGAATTTGCATGGCAGGAGATTGCCCATCCTTCTCCATTTGAGCAGCTGGATTTGAACCACAGTCCTTAGCACTGACGACACTATTCCTTTCCACTAAACCACCAGAGCTACCAAGTATATGTATATGTATGCTCAAATAATTTACTACCAAATTTCATTCCTCCCCTTAATTCTATTACTCTGGCAAATTTAGCAGAAAATGAGAAAATTAATGATCTACTACTATACTCAGTATTCCTTTTATTTTGTAAAAAGAAATAACAAACACTGCTACTGTATATTAAGCATACGATGGGCAGTTGTAAGAACAATAGGTCTTATGTCCATTAATCAATGTCCTGGATCTCAATCTCTCTCACTTTAATATTGATGGATGCGGTAGAAGACCGATAAATCAATTTACATTACCAGCACTAAAGAACACGGGCCATGACATATTGCACAGCAGGTAGAGAGGGTTCTGGAAGTCTCAGGTGGTGAGATGATACTCCACCTTGCTCTTTGAACTTCACTTTTGACTACAAGCAGATAGGCCCTACTTTGGCTAATCTTTTCCATGTTTCAGAGCTCATGTACCCATGTTTCCTCTTATTAGATGAATACTTCTTTGAGTCCTCATGTACCCATGTTTCCTCTTATTAGATGAATACTTCTTTGAGTCCTCATGTAGCCATGTTTCCTCTTATTAGATGAATACTTCTTTGAGTCCTACCTGCCTTTTCTTTGTCACTGATAGGTGCCATCAAGCACCGAGTTGAGTACTACTTACAGTGACTCTGTGAAACACAGATCTGACCCTTGTCCTATCCTGTGCCAGTCTCATAGCCAATTGCTGCAAGTTACTCTGTCAATCCACTTGGTTGTGGATTTTCCTCTCCTTCACAATGCCCCCGCCTTTCCAAGCATGACTCTCTTCTCCAAGAAAGAACATTCCCACAACAGGAATCCTAGGATTCCTAAAAAGAACGTCAGTGCTAGGAAGAAGGATTGACTGTCCACTTGTGAAACAGCAGGCCTCTGAAAATCCTTTCCTTTGATCAGGTATTATTTACTCCTTACTAGGAAACGTGTGTAATCTCCTTTCCCATACTAACCCTTCTGTGGAAAACTGAGATTTTCCTTTAAAAATGTTAATATCTTTTCATTTTTATTTAACAAACATTTTTTACGATAGAAATCCTTTAAATTATCTATTCATTTCCAACTTAAAGGCCTGGAAAAGCAAAAGAAAAAAGTATACTCAGCAGAAATGTACATTTTCTCTACAATCATTAATGAATTAAAGCAAAACCAACACGGTGCTATTCATTTATGACTCATTGGAACGGTCTAAAGAGGGGAAAGGGGTGTTGAGGCACAGAGTCATAAGCGTCTCTGTGAACGGGTCAGGAAGAGTAAGAAGTGCTGATGATGGAACTTAACACACTGAAATTTTTAACAATTTAATCTCTTCTCCATCCATCATGATGTTGCCAGCTGGGCCTGTGGTGAGAATCTTCGTTTTGCTGATGCTAAGTTTCAACCATATTTTAGACTACATACACTGCTTGACCTGCAGCAAATGCTTGAAGTCTTCTTCAGTTTCAGCCCAGTAAGGTTGTTTCATCTACATAATGCAAGTTGTTGATGAATCTTCCTCTAGGTCTGATGCCACATTTCTCTCACTTAAGGGATCTTTTCTGGTGTTCTAGTGGATAAGTGCCAACTCCAAAGCATGTGATTCATAGCCACTCGCTGCTTCTCAAGAGAAAGACGGGCCTTTCATGCCATTTACAGCTACAGAAAACCTACCAAGGAGTCAGCTGTGAGTGCTTCTAACTCAATGTCACCTAACAATGTCACTTAAGGGATGTCTGCTGCTGTATGATGTTACTTATTGTGATGCTACCTGAAAATTCACCAGTTGGAACCCAGCAGTTGGTCCTTAAGAGAGAGAGGCAGCAGTCTCCTCCCACTAAGATTTACAGCTTTGGAAATCTGGTGGAGGGTTGCTCCGTGTCACAACTAACTTGATAGAAGTGGATCTTACATTCACTAGAACACCTTATATTGTGCCTTTTTGTTGTTGTTTTATTTATTTGTTTTCACTCTGCAAAAGAAATATGAACAAAAGTATTGACTGAAAAGTACAGCCACAAATTTTTCAAAATTCTCAATGTTTAGACTGGGTAGTCTGCTTAGATGGATCTTAGCTAAAAGCAGAGAATACCAGAGGAATGTCTTTCTGTGTATCATTGACTATGCAAAGGCGTTTGACTGTGTGGAGCATAACAAACTGTGGCTGACTCTGAGAAGAATGGGAATCCCAGAACACTTGATTGTGCTAATGTGAAATCTATGCTTGGACCAGGAGGCAGTCATCAAAATAGAGCAGGAAAACAACTGCATGGTTCAAAATTGTGAAGGGCGTATGCCAGGGATGCATCCATACCTTTTCAAATTGTATGCAGAACAGATTATCCGGGAGGCTGGGCTCTATGAGGAGAAATGTGGGGTCAAGATTGATGGACGATCTATCAACAATCTGCATTACGCAGATGACACAACTCTGCTTGCTGAACCTGAGGAGGACCTGAAGCGCCTGCTGCAGAGGGTCAAGGACTGCAGCTTCCAATATGGACTGAGGCTCAATGTCAAGAAGACAAAGATTCTCACCACTGGACCAATTGGCAGTATCAGGATGGATGGTGAAGAGATTGAGATTGTTCACAGCTTTAGTTTGCTTGGCTCCACAATCAACACTCTTGGCACCAGTAACCAGGAAATTAAAAGGCGCATTGCCCTGGGAAAGTCTTCTGTTAGGGACCTCTCCAAAGTACTGAAGAGCAATGGTGTCTCTCTGGAGACTAAGGTGCATCTTATACAGGACATGGTCTTCGCAATCACTTGTTATGCATCAGAGAGTTGGACAATGACCAGGGAGGATAGAAGTAGAGTTGATGCCTTTGAGCTGTGGTGCTGGAGAAGAGTATTGAGGTACCATGGACAGCTAGGAAAACAAACAGATTCATCCTGGAAAGGGTTAAACCAGGCTACTCCTTGGAGGTAAGGATTCTGAGGCTCCGTCTAACATACTTTGGACATGTTGTGAGGAGAGTCCTTCGAGGGGGATGTCATACTTGGGAGGGTGGAGGGACAGCGCAGGAGAGGAAGGCCTTCTATGACGTGAATTGATTCAGTGACTGGGATAATCGGGATGGAAGTGTCCGAGACAGTGCGATTGGCACAGGACAGAGCAGAGTTTAAAGCTGTTGTACATAAGGTCGCTATGAGTCGCAAGCGACTCGATGGTGCATAATAACAACAACTCTGCTTAGAGTCTTACAAGGTTAGAATAATCTTTTGTTGTTGTTGTTGTTTTGTTTTGTTTTTTCTTTTTTTTAATTTAGGTTGTTTATTTTTCATTTCAATGAACATCTACAGAGATTTTGGGATTCCATTCATTCATTGTTGCACCCTTCTCCCCACACAAACGGAATAATCTTTTAATGTATCCTCCACTTAATGTAAATCTTATAATATCTCAAGGAAGTGAAAATAGATCATTGGGGTTTCACTTTTCTCTGGTTTATTCTAGCAAGTGCAATATGCATAGTTCACAGTACTAAAAAGCAAAACAAAACCAAGTCCAGTGTCCAACTTAGTAACATACTCTATCTTACATATGGAACCCATGAGTAAAGAAAATTATTAAGATACTATGCTACTAGCCGAAAGGTTGCAGGTTCAAGTTCGTCAGAGGAGGTTTGGAAGAAAAATCTGAAAACATATTTAAAATTTGTATGTGATAACTAGTTAAACATGTATGCAGATCTAAGGAAGGGGAGATGAGTGGTGAGGACAGGCAGGGGGAATGGTGGTCATCATATTGTCACACAATTTGCTGGACAAATGTAGGGTTCGGTAAAGGAAATGGGAAGGACCTAGTATGAAAAACAATGTGTATAAACGTAGTAACAGCATGAAACAGTAAAAAGAGATTGTAAAATAAACATTTTACTTATTTTGTTTCCATTGAGAACCAGTGTAGTGCAGTTTTACTCTAATGAATCAAAGGGTCATTGGCAGTTGGAATAAACTGGAAGGCAAGTCGTTTACCTAACATATATATTATATATCCCCTAGCTCTGTCTCACCTACCTCAATCATGTTGCCAGGAGGAATCAGTCCTTGAAGGAGGACATCATGCTTGGAAGGCTGGAGCATCAGTGCAGGAGAGGAAGACCCCGGATGTGACAGTTTGGTACATGACTGTGGCAATGGGGTCAAGTGTGTCCAAGACAGTGAGGATGGTTCAAGATAGAGTCAAGTTCAAAGCCTGTTCATAAGGTCACAATGAGTTGTAGATAAATCACCAGCATAGAAAAACAACAAAGTGTCAATCAAGCTTTAAATACACGTGATATGGTCTCAAATGTAAATGTAAACTTTTTCTCAAACCAGAATGCTTTCCATGAAATCTGAAATATCCTCCTTGTTTGACATTCCAGGATGCATTCCCTTCAAGAAATCTTTGTCATAGAAGAGACAACAAAACTGTTCCCTTTTGCCTTTTCTTTCATTCCCTCCATTGCTGTTCTTTGTATGTACAAATATTTCCAATGGCTGACAAGATGACAATCTGTAGCTGGAAGGTAAACAATTGTAGGCAGATGAAAAAGGATCGATTATCAAAGGCAAACAAAACTGAGGAAATTCAGTCATACAAATAAATGTCATGTGGATTCCTTACAACCAGCTTTCTGTGCCCTGGGTGTATGTGGGCTGGAACAAGTGCCTTGGTTTCATAAGAGCTCTGGCACTAGACAAAGCTTTTCAACCTTCAGGGGTTAGCATCTGAAAACACTCTTCAGGTGCCAAGCAGAACTCTCCTGAACATACCGGTGATTTGATGAGCCTGTATAGATGTGCCTGACACAGGGAGAGAGGGAAAGAGCCAGGAAAGTAGAAATAATGCTAAAAGGCGAATAGAAGACAACCTCAAAATGTACTGTAATCTGACACAATGGGCTGGACCTAGAGCCAGTCCATTAAAGAGCAAGGTCAGGGTCATCAAGCTGAGACATCTGGTCATTTTGCATTGGCCACTGATGCTGAAATTAAAGCAGACAATCCTGGATTCGCAGAAAATCAGAATGTCCTTTCACTGCCCCTTGGCATTTCCACTTCAAGAATAGGTATCTGACACTTTGGCGATGTCTTTTGGGCTAAACGGAGGCCAGTTGTTAATTCAGTGGTAGGGCTTTTTTCCATCTGCATTTCTCAGTGCTAAGGCTCCTATTTAGCTTCTCGTCAAAGCAGTCTCCATTACCGTGTGGCAAGGCGTCGTCTTCACGCCCCTGTCAGACGACGCTACCTGAGCTAAGCCTTCTGGAAATGGAAATGTAACCTATATTCTTTCCATGCAATTTTGGGAGAAAAAAATTCAAAGGCTTCTCCAAAGGAGAAAGCTCGGATACCGAATCCATCCTTGAATCAGTCTGACCTTTTCAGTGTTCTGAGTTTTGATAGTAAAGTTTGAAGGTCCCTTAACAGAATGAATGGTGTCTACAATGGACTTCAGCAAAGAAGGGATTGTGCAGATGCTAATAGAATCTGGAAGAATTTGTCTTGCCCTATACAGGTTTGCTATGAATCAAATCCAACCTGATGGCACTTAACACCAACATAAGCAAAAAGAATCATGGGGAAAATATTGATCTTGTTAATTTAGAGACCCTCTTACAAACAAGGTAACATTAAATTTGATAAAAAACAATGATTGTTGAGACAAGCTTTTTTCTTTGATAGGGTAGGTAAACAAATCTTATTTAAGAAGAATATACTATTCAAATTATACTATCTCCAATTCTAAAATTAATTCATTATTTTTATATCATGTAAATATAACCTACATAAAATGAAAAATAAACAAACTAAATATTTATACTCTTTTGATGTATCTAAAATATTTTGCACATTTATTGGTCATAGTGCTTTGCAGAAAAAAATAATTCACAAGATCTTAACTCTTTTTGGTAGTGTTTTCCATTGTACAACATCAATCTAATTTTGTTGAAAATATTTTATTACTACACTTTCAATATGTAGAAATAAAAATGTTTATGATTAGATTATCACATTGCTTTCTACTTTGCCTCTAGTATAATTCCATCAAGTTCATTATGTCCTATGTAAGAAGACTGGGAAAATGGTGATCTTGATTTGTAGATTTTTTGCTAGGAGACCTAAGGGCTAATGAGAACTTTATCAAGAATGATTCTTCATGCAATTTAGTATTGCTACCAATTTTAGTGTGAATTTTTGGGTTTGTTTTAAGGACAGAAGTAGCTTCTTGTTGTGTGAATTCCAAATCAAAGTCATTCTATAGAACAGAGAGATTTCTAATGACATTTCTTAAACTCTAAGAGAGCAAATTACTGAGTTCATCCATGTTCCCATAATAATCCATGGAAAAAATAAGTGTGTTCAAAGAGTAGAGCTTTCGATTGGCAATTGGGGACTTACTTTGTGTCACTAACTCATTTAAGTTATGAAGAAAAGTACTAATAATCAGAACGGAACCGAGCCTGTGTTCTTCACATCACAGATCAATTCTGTCCATTTCATTTTTAACCATTTTACAGAACACTTCTATTTTTGGCATTTGATTTTTTTTTTAACCAATGTCTCTGATTTTATAAATAACTCCAGTGCCTAGCTGACACAAGTAGAAAAATTATGAATACTGATCAATTCTGATTCTGTGATTGCGAGAGAAGAATTATCGCAATGTGTAATTAAAGATTCATTTTCAATATCTTAAAATAAGTCTATGAAAGACAAGACAAGAGGAAATAAAAAATAAGCCAAGAAACTCCACATACCAAACACTGTCTTTTAATTGATTCTGACTCATGACATTCCTCTACTGGGTCTCCATCCAGGGCCTGAGGCCGCAAACTTACAGGAAATGACTGTCTTTATCTTGCTCTTGAGTAACATCTGGTTGATTCAAACCTTCAAGTTTTTAGTTAGAAACATGTTAACGAACTAAGAGACCCAGGCTTCTTAGCTAGGCATTACTGCCCACCAAATCCCAACTTTCCTTCACTTCTGCCTGCTCATCATTATGTGCTTTGAATTTCCACAGCTCATTCAACAGTTCAATCACAGACGAAGACCCAAAAAGAATTGATGACTTTGAATAGTGAAGAGTATTGGGTAGACTATGAATTGTTAAAAATAACAAAATCTTGGAAGAAGTCCAGTAAGGGGGAGTCCTTAGAGGCAAGGGTGGTGAAACCATCTCACATACTTGGGGCATGTTGTCAAGAGGTGCCAATCCTTATAAATAAACATCATGCATTGAAAAGTAGAGATTGGTTCTGCATGAAATAGACAGGTCTTCTGCCTGGCGTGATGGCTGTAAGCATGGCACAGACATGGAGGACTCATGGCTAGAGCCTGGTTTCAGTCCGTTGTTCATAAAGTTTCAATGAATATAGTCAGTTTGATGACACCCAACAACAACATTTTGTATCTCGCTGTTTGGTAGGGATATATTATTCAGGTTTGATTTCAGCATATTCAGCGATTTTTTCTTCAAGTTAACTTTACAGATTCCCTATCATTTTGTTGGCTGAGTTTTTACAAAGCAACCTTTGGTTTTATGAGAAATCATATTTTCTTCCCAATCTACATAGAAGGGAGCACTTGTAGTCTAGTGGGTAGGGAGTCACACTGCCTGTCCAAAGGTGGGAGGTACAGTGTACCACAGAAATGAGTGAGTTCGGAATCAATAGAAATGAGAGAAAAAAAGAAATAGGAAATTTCCTTTCTGCTGGTGCATAAAATAATTCTGACTAAACCCCACCCCACAGATCTTGAGTATAAGTAAAGTAAGATAAGAACAATTGTGAAAGATAGAGATCAAAAAGAAAGACATCTGAAGTATCCCAACCTCAAGTACAGAAAAAAAGAACTATTGGCTTTTCTACACATTTTTGTAGTCCTATTTTATAGCCTTAATGTTTTTAAAGACTCATGCTGTGTTTGTGTATTACAGAGTTGAGATAATGCTGTCATTAATGTATAATGAGACTAGGAACGTGTTGTTTTCATAAATGTTCAACATTATGATGCGAATAGTATACACAATATAATGCAGTATAATATAAAACTAAGCAACTTAAGAATGCTTTAAATTCTACACATTAGTTAGTTTTAACATTTTAAAAATGTACTCTTTTTTATACAAAATCATAATTTTTTCGGAATTAATCAATAATATTGAAAAATAATACCACACACATTTAAAAAGTTTCATGTGTTAGTAAAATAGTAAAATAATGAACAATATTTTTAAAATTTAATGAGAAATAGTTAAGAAATAGAGGAGGGATATTCAGGAGTTTTAAACTGAGAATGGAGAGCTTCGGTATTACCTGTCTTTCTCTCTCTCTCTCTCTCTCTCTCTCTCCTTCTCTCTATGTCCCTCTCTTTTTCTCTGTTTTAGAAATGTTCTTGAGGTTCGTTCTTTTACCAGAAAGAGGAAACTAATAATCAAGTACTAATACCATCACAACAGCTGTCTCTGCATGTCAGATATCTGAAGGAGGAGATCTCTAACCCTCCTAATTATTCTGGGAAAAGAAGGGTTCTGTTAGTGCTATGATCTTACAGATTTATTAAAGAAAGAGAGAGATTAGGAAGTAAATAGATGTCAAAACTCCAGATATTATTAAAAATTTCTTTCACCTCCCAACACATTTGCTTAGACCTTGCTCAGTCTCCACAAGGGAACGCCACGGCATGAGCAGACTAAGTACTGAATATTTTATTGATTTCTAGTATCAGAGCTATAATTCTCTGGAGCATTTAAAAGAGAGGCAGTCTTGACTTTCACAAGCCAAAATATAGTTCTGGTTTTGACTTTGAACACCAACAAATAGTAATTTGAACTCACTGATAAATGTAACCCATAGCTCCTAGTTCTTCAAATCTGCTTCAGTTTTTTTGAAAGTTTTCTCTTTTATTTTTATTTTGTTGTTGTTTCTATTTATTTACAAATGGATATTGGATCAATTTTCCATAAGCTGTAATGACACTGAAATGCATTGCCATGAAACCATAGAATCTAAGGTAAAAATAGAAAAGTCACCAAGAATTTGTTGAAATTTGTCTGAGTAAGGACCTAACCTTGTTTCAGTGATGACTTTAGTCTAGTATTACGGCATATGTTGTTAGGTGCAATAAAGTTGAGTACAAAGAATTGTGACCCTATGAACAGAGTCTGAGCTCAGTCCTATGCTGTGCATTCTCATCATATCTGACACAGTTCATTGCTGCACTCTCTGTGTCAATCCATCTCATTAGAAGCCTTTCTGCCTTTGAAGACCCTCCATCTTTCCAGGCATGTATTCCTTTCCAAGCAATTATCCCCCCTAACAACATGTCCAAAGTGCGCAAGGCATAGCTTCACTTCGTGTTCCTCTAGGAGCACGCTGGCTGCCCTCTCTAAGGAGTGGTGAGTACTACTTTGTAATGTTGTTGATTTTACCACCACATTGGCTAACATTTTTGGTGGTGACCTTTCGTATAACAGGGTGGAATGTTGCCAAGTCCTGCCCCGTCAATGCATTTATTGCTTTACTGTAGCCCATGGGTGTAGTTATTGTCATTAAGGGTGTCTTTTATTTTCACCCACTGCTTACCACTCACGATGTCATGTTCTAGTGTCTGATCTTCCCTAATAGTGTGTTCAAATTAATTCTCAGCATGCTCACTTCTGAGGAGCATAGTGACTGTAATAAGATGGATTTGCTTGCTCTTTTGGAAGTTATATTTCATATATTTAGTAGATATGAAACAGTATATTTCATATTTTTAAGCAATATTGTTCCAATAGGTACATCCTTATTTTTTTCCTTTTTCACTGTCCAACCCTTGTGTGCACTTGTAGTAATTAGAAAGACCATGCCTTGGGGCAGATGAACATTAAACATCAAAGTGACATCTTTACCTTTTCAAATGTTCAAAAAATATTTTGCAGGTATTTTATTTAATCCTTAGATGCTTTTTTTTTTACTCCTACTTCCATGAATTCTGGGGCTTCGTCTGACATACTTTGGACATGGTAAGGAGAGACAGGTCTTTAGAGAGGGACATCATGCTGGGTAGAGTAGAGGGACAGCGCAGGAGGGGAAGACCCTCTATGAGGTGGATTGATTCAGTGACTGGGGTAATCGGGATGGGTGTGTCAGAGGCAATGAGATTGGCACAGGACAGAGCAGGGTTTAGGGCTGTTGTACATGGGGTCGCTATGAGTCGCAAACGACTCGACAGCACATAACAACAACAACAACTTCCATGATGTTGATTATTGATCCAAAAATAATATTGTGACAGCTACAATTTATTTTCCACTTACTGTAGTGTTTGCTGTTTATCAGTCCAATTGTGACACTTTTTGTTTCTTCACATTTGGGTGTAGCTCCTAGTGAAGAATAGCAACCTTTGACCTTCTTTCATATGTACTTCAACTAAAAAAAAATAAAAAAAATCCATGTTTATTTTTTTCTCCTTAGATCTAAGATCTCTTTGGGTCACTTTTTAAATTATTTTTTCAAGGAAAACAAGATCTGTATTTTATTCCCAAATAATGAAATAATGTCATGTCTCTCAGTGATATTAAGAATCCAATGGAGGGTGTGTTTGTTTTCCATTCTACTTCAGCCTGAACATAATTTTTAAACCTGCTTTGGGACTAGTATAGGAAAACATTTGGAAGTCATTGGGCTGAAGAATCAGGTCTTATGCCGTCTGTCAACTAGATGGGACTTTGCAGCCTGGCAGGGATATATTAGTGCTGGAAGCTAACTTAGGAGAAAAACAGCAACAACTTAACAACCACACAAAGCCATGGGGTGTCCTCATAAAAAAGCAAACAAAAGTAAGATCAAGAAGCACAAACGTGGAGCTTAGATGACTCTTTATTTGCACACATCTGCTTACTGAACACATTCCAGTTTAATTATATAACCAAATTACCATCCTCTTACAGAACAATTGTCGTGGTTTTCAGATCCTTCCAAGTGTCAATGTCAGGGTAACTCTCTGAATATGTCAAAACAATGACTGGAAATCTTCATCTTGCTGCAGTTAGGTTGTATCTGAGAATATGTGCATTTCCCACCCCCCCATCTAATAAAATTTTTTATGTTGGCTTCCTAAAAGCCATTTGCCTTTGCACCTACCGACCCAGGTCATTTGTCTTTGGGTCTGGCATAGTAATTTTTAAAAGTATTTAATAGCACTTAAAAAATAC
>NW_006399868.1:5024454-5028148 GCF_000299155.1 Elephantulus edwardii
TTGCTATTAGTTTCTAGAAAATATTATCTAAGTTGTATTTCTTCAGGGTTTTTTTTCAGTTTTGTTTTTAAGTTGATGAAAAGTTTACAAAGCAAATTGATTTTCCCTTTAACCATATATACACATTTTTGTCTTCCCACATTAGTTACCACACACAAAATGTTATGATCACACTAGTCTCTACATCCTCAAAATAGTTCTCATTTCCATTGAATCATTTACTGTATTCCACTCTGCTTCTGAGCTTTATCCTTGGACAAATGCTGCTTTTTATTTTTCATTTATATTGGTTTACTTACAAAGTTCACATGCATTGTGTCTCACACTGTTCTTCGTTCATATTGTGTTTCATACAATCATTTTCATGCATTATGTGTTACAAAGATCATCACCATTGGACCTTACCCATCATTACCCAATCTATTCAGGTCCCTGCCGGATCTGTCCCATTTCCTTCCCTCCTCCCTCAGCCCACCAAACTGTGCAACCCTGTGGTTTCATCCTTACCTATCCTCACCCCTCTGTTCCCACCTCTTCACCCCTTGAACTCCTACACATGTTTTACTAGTCATCCTTCTAGTTTTACAATAATGGATACATTCACTATTTGCTGTTAAGAGACTGAGTTCATTTTATATTATTTGGTTACTCTTAGGCCCCTGATATACCTTGAACTAGTTGCTGTGAGGTACTAGCACCATTTTTAGAGAGTCTTTCATTTTCTCACTTAATTGCGTTTATCTCTTTGTCAAAAATCAGTTCACCAGTTCCTCTCAGATTTTTCTTAGGATAGGGCAGGGTTCAGAGTTTTTGTACACATGGTCACTATGAGCCACTGGCCACTCGACAGCACATAACAATAACAATAGCAATAACAATAATAATAACAGTAACAACTTGGGTTTTGCTTGTAGAATCCTGCAATTAGTTGAGGTTTTCCCTTTCATCCATTGAAAGTACTCAATAATTGTTATTTTTAATTCTGTGGCAGAAAATTTGATCAGACTTTCTGGTTTTAGGAAGTCCATTGATTCTACATTTTGATCACTTTTGTGGGGATGATATTTTGCTTTGATTTTGTGTGGGGTAGTCTACTTATTTCTGTGTCACTGCTCTGATAGAGTTTTTCTTGTTCGGGATCCTAGCAGGCCTTGGATTTGATGACCTTGACTGAGGAGCTCCCAACTCCAGAGGAGGGGAGTGTAATTTGTTTGCATGAAGACAACTCTGTTTCCTGGGCTCATGGGAAGATTTGCTAGAGTTGTGGAGTGCCAAGTAGAAGATGGATAATATTGAACTCTATGAAGCTTAGACTTTCCTGTGTTATCCTTGTTGTTGTTGTTGTTGTTATGTGCCGTCGCGTCATTTGCGACTCATAGCGACCCTATGTACAACAGCCCTAAACCGTGCTCTATCCTGTGCCAATCTCATTGCCTCTGACAATCCTTACCACCTCAAAAATGTTACAGCCCAATGTGAAAGTCTCTCTGCAAATATTTTGGATGTTTTCCTCTTTCTCTGACCTGTATTTTCCCTAGCATGATGTATTTTTCCAAGGTCTGACCCCTCCTGACAACATGCTCAAAGTATGTGAGATGAAGTCTCACCGTCCTTGTCCCTGAGATGAATCTTTGTTGCACTTCCTTCAAGATAGTTTTACTTGCTAATTTGGCAGTCCATGGTATGTTTAATACTCTTTACCAAACCTATAATCCATATACTTCCATTGATTGATCGTCTTTATCCATCCTCTGTCCTGCTTTCAGATGCATACAAAATAACTGAGAATATTGTGGTTTAGAGCAAGTACCTGTTAGTTTTTAAACGGATAGTCTTGCTCTTCATTACTTTACAGAGGTTCAGGACAGCAGATTTTTCCCAAGGTAACATGTCTTCTGATTTCTTGACTACATGTACAAGTTGTTGACTTTGGATCCAAATAAAATTAAGTTCTTGTTAAATTCAATCTTTTGTTTATCCAATATGATGCTTCTTATTGGTCCAGTAGTGAAGACTTTAGTTTTCTTGATACTGTCTTACTTCTATTTAAGTAACTCCTTCAGTATTATTGTTTTTATTTCTTATTTGATTGTTGATACAAGTAGAATGAAATCTTTCTAGATAAGTACTAATCTGAGATTTACATTTCATATTTTAGACTCTCTCACATATAATGCAAAAGCAAAAAAAAAATAACATTTTAGTTGTAGTTGTTAACAACCTAGAAATAGGTATAGGTCTCTCTCTATGCAGTATTGTTGTAGTTGTTAAGTATCATTGAGTTGTAGACAAGTCATAGCGACCCTATGAAAAGAAGACCTGAACACGTGTAAAACTTTCACCGTTTCTCCAAGTTCATAGAGTTTCTGGAGGCAAGCTATTTTAGAAGTGGATGCCACTCCTACTTCCAAGGTTGTTTTAAATGAGGAGCTCCACCAAACACTGTCCACCTTGGGTAATCATTGTATTACAGTGTACAGCATCACAGCAACCACGAGTTACCTCTGTACAGCAAATGGACAGACCAGTGCTATACCACTTAGAAGACTGTTTTACCAAAAACAATTTAAACCAGGCCTGAGGGTTGCAGATTAAAATCACCCACCTTTGGGTTGGTAGCATCACTTTCTGTCCATGAGGCCAATGAGCTTTCTCATTGTTATTGTTGTTTAGTGTTGTCAAGTTGTAGATGATGCATAGTGACCCTATGAATGAAAGACCTGAACACTTGTATAACTTGCATATTCAGTGTACAGGGTTTAGCATCACAACAGTGTAGGTTATTTTAATACACAGATTTGGTTAATACAATTACAGTTCTTTCTAAACTTTGTGATACAGTATGTTCTTATAGCCCCATAATTCTCTCTTTTGTTTAGTTAGAAAAATACTCTTTCTAAATATGAGGACATGAAAGAAATAAGCATTATCTTTACATGGTGCAAACGTTAGAGTAATTTGATCTAAACAAGGCATAGGTTATTACAAAGACTGAAAAGGACCCTGAGGTGGTGGGGAAAATGGCCAGTGAATCCAGGCAGAAGCCTATCCATTTGGCGAATAATTGGTTTCTCCAGTGGAGACAGCTGCTCTCCTGGCC
Organism: Elephantulus edwardii; assembly: GCF_000299155.1. Classification (NCBI taxonomy): domain Eukaryota; kingdom Metazoa; phylum Chordata; class Mammalia; order Macroscelidea; family Macroscelididae; genus Elephantulus; species Elephantulus edwardii. Next base: position 5,027,555 of record NW_006399868.1, read on the forward strand.
TTCTGGCTGAAATGTACTGGAAAACGTCCTCCCTACAGATGAAGAGGAGGGGACAAAATATCGGTGATACAGAGGGACTCCAACAAAACAAAGACTTACAGCCAAGGTATAAGCATTTTATCACAACCCTTTTAGGCAATTTGGCCCAGATTATGTTTAGAGGAATGCCAGTTTCCTCGTCTTTCTTGAAATGTGTTTTGGTTTTGGTTTTGGGTTTTGTTTTGTTTTTTAAATAGTTTCTTAAACATATTTAGTCATGAGTTACCTACAAGGTAAGCTTTTCCTACATTGGTTCAAATTTGGATAATTTTTCAGAAAGTAGAAAATCAGAATGAAGCATAAAAACATTCCTTATTGAAAAAAGGATGACTGGTTACTTTGTTAACACTTACATGAAGAACCCTTATACATAAAAATATTTCCAAAGAATCTATTGTTGAACCATTTAGTAATTTGAATACATACCTAAACTTTATAATATGGATTTTGAAATTTTGTGTTTATGAGCAGGCAATTCTGAAAACAATGCAATTAATTTGATTAAACTGTTCTTGAGCTAACTTCAAATATATATGTGTGTGTGTGTGTGTGTGT
>NW_006399868.1:5028248-5057654 GCF_000299155.1 Elephantulus edwardii
ATATATATACACATAATGTTGATTATTGTAGTTAGGTACCATTGAGTGCAACTCAAAGCAACAGTAGGAACAAGAGATCTGAACCCTGTCCTGTCCTGCCATCCTCGCAGTCCCAGATACACTCAAGCACGTTGCTGCGGTTATCGTGTCAATCCACCTGGTTAAGGATATTTCCTTCTCTGTCCCTCTGCTTTTCCAAGCATCATGTCCTTCTCCAAGGATTAACGTGTCAAGTAGTTATTTTTGTCATTTTACCTTGAATTTTAAAGATTTGATTTAGTAATAAAATTCCTAAATATAAATATACTTGAGCTTGTAAATTTAATACTCAATCACAATTCAATAAAAGGATTAACAAAAAGAGATGGTTCTTGTAACTACAAATTAGAGCAATGGGGGGACAAGAATGGATGCCTTTGAATCTTAGCATTGGTGAAGAATATTGAATACAGACGACAAAAATAATGAACTAATCTGTCCTGAAAGAAGTACAGCCAGAGTGCAACATTCCTCAGAAGTATAATAAATAAGTATAAGTGTTGATCCTTTCATTTGAGGCTTGGTGCCCTGGTGGCACAGTGTTTAAATGCCTGAATGCTAACCTGGATTTGGCAGTTCAAACTCATCAGCAGCTCCATGGGAGAAAGGTGTGTTGGGCTGCTTCTGGAAAGATTAAAGCTTTAGAAGCCCTTTGGATAAGTCCTGCTCTGTCTTGGAGGGTTGCTATGAGTTGCAATCCTCTTGATAGCAGGGATTTTTCAGATCCAATGCAGAGACTAGAAAACTATGAAGCTGGGGAGGAAAGCAAGGTCTGTCTAGATGAGACTGTGTGTTTGATCTGGCATGGAACCATACCTTACAAAAAATGCTGAACTCTTACAGAAGTAAATTAGGGGACTGAGAGGGACAGATGTGAATCCCCCCTCACCACAACTTACTAAATAACAGCAGGCAGGAAAATGAATTGAAGGCTATATACTTGCATTGGACAAAGTTGTCAGTAAAATAGTCATTCCACTTAAAAATAATATTTCAAAATTCTATTCAACATTGTGAGAAATCATTTACTGAGCACACACTTCCTGTCAGACACAGTGGGATACTGCGACCTCTTGTCAAAATGAGAATTTAATTGAAATTCATCATTTCTTCTGTCTGTTGCTGGAAATAAATCTGAAAGCAGAAAGTTACACAATTTAAGGTTTACCCAAATATTTTTGGAAATGGTTTCAATCCTTGAGTGTTTCTTTGGAGCATATTTCCCCTAAAATGTTTAGATTTGTCAGCAAGACTTTATGATACATCATTAAAAACAAAAATTCTTACATTAGATGATCATAATGTTATATTGCGTTCATCAATCAATAGCCATTTAGTATCTTCACTGACATCATAATCTGCTTTATCAGGTATAATGTAATAGTTGTTGTTATGTTCTGTCAAGTCGCCTGTGGCTCAAAGCAACCCTATGTACAACAGCCCTAAACCCTGCTCTGTCCCTTGCCCATCTTGTTGTCTCTAACACGACTAGCCCCATTTCTCCAGTCACTGAATCAATTCATCTTATTGGGGGTCTTCCTTCCCTGAGCTCTCCCTTCACTCTTCTAAGCATAACGTCCCTCTCTAAAAACTGATCCTACCTTGCAACATGTCTAAAGTATGTCAGGCTGAGCTTCAGAATCCTTGCCTCCAAGGAGAAGCCTGGCTTCACGCTCTGCAGGACGAACTTGTTTGTTCTCCTAGCAGGCCATGTATATTCAATACTCTCTTCTAGCACCAAAGCTCAAAGGCATCAAGTCTCCTTTTATCATGCCTAGTCATGGTCCAGCTTTCTGATGCATAGCAAGTAATTGCAAAGACCATCGCCTGTATGAGGTGCACCTTAATCTCCAGTTTGACACTGTTGCTCTTCAGTTCTTTGGAGATGTCTCTGATAGCTGACTTCCCCAATGCAATTCATCTTTTAATTTCCTGGCTGCTGTTATTAAGAGTGTTGACTGTGGAGTCAAGCAAACTGAAGCTGTCAACAATCTCAATCTTTTCATCATCCATCATGATGCTGTCAATCGGCCTAGTGGTGAGAATATATGTTTTGTTGATGTTGAGCTTCAATCCATATTGAAGGTTTCAGTAGAGAAATGTTTAAAGAGAAATATGCCTTGGTAGCACAGCAGTTAAGTATTCAGCTCCTATTGTAAATATTGGGAGTTCAAAGCCTTGTATTTGAGACATCACGGCACACCGGTGTCTCAGCAGTTAACTGCTTGTTGATGACCAGGGTATTGACAGTTGGTGCTCATCAGGCACTCCATGGGAGAAAGAGGTGAGAATCAGCTTCATAACCCTTAGAAACTCTATAACGAAAGTCTATTCTGTTCCTCAGGGTTGCTGTGGATAAGAATCAATTTATCAACACAGAGCTCAGGGTTTGATTTGGTTGCAAGTGGCATATTATTGGAAAGGTCTAAAAATCTGTCTCTTGGATAACAAGAGTCCTTCATTTTATAAACGGAGTAACAGAGGGGACATGAAAAATGGAGTAGAGTCTGGACTGATTCATAACTGACCATCCAGTGGGCTTTTGAAAAGCATGAATCCCCACTCAACTCCGGCATGCCTAGCTCCAGTTGACATGTGGAAATACCATTCTTCTCAGCCACAGTCTGGGTTCTTGGTTCCTCTAAGCAGTCATCTTGGTTCTTCCTGGGTAACAAATTATCCTTCAGGTGTTTGTCAGTTGGTCTCAAGAGACTAACTTAGAGGAAGTGGACGTGTCCATTTGTCTTATAAATGCAGCCAGCTATTAGAGATCCCCCTTACTTTAGAAGCAAATGCAATTTTTACTCGTGATTCCATAGAATTCAGTAGAGTTCTGTAGAACTCTAGGCACGTTTTCGGGTTATTATTTTTATTCTTGGTTAATCCTTGTCGGTGGTAATTTACTTTATACAAACTATCTGATTGGAATATATTAAGAAAAATTCTGAAATTGTCATGACTTCCTTCACGTGGTTTAAAGAGCAAACTGACTTCTTGGAAATGTTCATCCTTTCACACAGAACAAATGGAGGTTGGAGATTCATGGAGTCTACCATTATTTATTTTCTTAGGAGGCAAAGCAGCCTAATATTCGAAAGATGGGAGATATTTTTAAAACTGGGTCATTAAGCCTTAATTTTGGAAGTCACTTAAAATTGGAAGTCACTGTCTGCCATTGCTCGCACTGTAGTTGGGGCTTCGAAGGTTTAGCAGTCACTGGCTGGCAGGTCTTTTTTTGTGGTATCTGAGCTGTCAGCATCCTATCTGGGATCCAGGTCCCAGCCCCGTGCATATTCATGACATTGAATTCAACCAGAAATAGGCACCGCTTGCTGAGATGGTTCAAGACTGAGATGAATGTAAATTTATCCATCAAAAGAGCATGCAAACACTTTTAACTTCAGGCAGGAGTTGAGCAATGTTAACCACAGAAGTTAACTTGGGAACTTAAAAGCTGATGATGGTAGATCCAAGTCTGAAAGACTTTTGCTGATACCGAAACACATTCTTTGGGATATATTATGGGTCCCCGGAGTTCAAACTCTGGCCACGAGATCATTAATTTTTTTCTGTGTTTTTATGGAGGTTATGGGGTCAGGAAGTTTTAGAACAGGGAGAGTATGAATATATTTCCTCAGTACTAATGTGCTTAGCCCCATAGTTGAATGTTTGAGTCTTTCATGATGATATTTCACTTAAACACTTTGTAATATAAAATAATGAGGGTGAGACATGACAAATAATTTAGATTTTACCTAAGAGTTGCTGTCCTTCAACCAATTTTTGAGGAAGAGAACTCTGGTGGCCTGGTCCACAGGCGGTCGTGCTGTTTCCCAGAGGCTGCATTGCTGGTAATTTAAATCCCCCAGTGCTTCGATGGGAGCCTCCTAATCCCCTTCAAGTTCCATTTATGAAGTCAGTTCTGACTCAAAAATAACAAATTGAATTGTATTTAATTATTTAAATGGGGAAAGACTCTAAACAGAGAAGTCAAAGATATGCCACTTTTATCAAGCTTTTGAGTTGTCTACACAAACACACACACACACACACACACACACAAGTTCATTCCTCTATCAATGAAGAGACTTGGTGACAAACTTATCTCTATCTTTTTAATTTTTTTTTCTTTTTTACTTCCATTCATTCATTGTTGCACATTTTCCTCCCTCCCCCTTTCCCCCAGTTCACTTTTTTCTTTGTGAAAAAATTTCTTTCAAACTTGACTCTAATTTAAGGACCACTATTTGCCTCGCATGACCCTGTTCTATTCTCCGTGCTTTTCTCAATACTGCCTTCTTCCAAGTACACGTCATTCATAAATAGTTCAGGACAATCCTAGCATATTTCCAGGAGCTAAGGCTTTAACCACCACAGAAATTCATAGGAGGTTCCTGCTAGGATGTTTATGTTTTATTAAGAAAGGAGAAACAACAAACACTAACAACAAGGATAAACAACAAACAACTGAGTGAACATAGACATAAAGTAATTTTGTGTACGATAAGTTGTACTGCGTGAGTAAAATGGGACAGTTTGTAAAAATGTGACCCTGTTAGGAATCAGAACAAATGTTTTTTACCACAAAAGTATAATCTGGCATTCCTTTGCTTCTGTTCTTCCATTTCATCCTTGTGTTCATTTGACTTTATTTATGCTTAGTAGAGTGCTTCCTGGATTTTACATTTCCAAGAAAGTGAAATATATCATCAGTCCAGAAAATGAACATGGGTTTGTTTTCCTTTTTTTTTTTTTTTAAAAAAAAAATTCTTACAGAACAGGCCTGAAAAGAAAAAAAAAAATAATAAAATAATAATAATAATAATAAAGTAAAAGACTAAATCTTAAAAGCATATTATATTCTCTGGTTGAACAAAAATACCATTAGGCATTTTTAGTTTATGTTTTGTTTTGATTTTTTTTCTCCCACACACTGTCTCACTAAAGGAGGGAATGAGAAAAAGCAATTTAATACAAAAGGAAGTATTACAAACTGTACTACGACAGAGAAAGTGTTTCTAAATGGGTTTAGCATTTGGGAGCTGTATTGAGTCAGTGCTTTTACTATCTTGAGCTGTACATCAATATCTGCTGGAGGCTGTAGATGTTCTACTCAGAAAGAAATTAGCGCAGACATCCAAAGACATGTGACCGTAACAAAATAATGTTGAAACATAAAAGAACATTTATGTTTCTACAAAAAACAATTCCTGCATTTTAAGCAGGCATAAACTGGCTCATCTCCTTAAATGTCACAGTTATTTTTTGTAAGCTGGTCGCTTACTGTACTTAATATGCAATAAGATACGTGCTCACCTAGGAAAGAAATAGTAATATATTTTATGGCACTCTTGGAAAGTTCTTGCTCTGAAATGCCTTTCCCACCTCCCAAGGCCCCTTCAGTTCATTAGTTATCTCTTTTCCTTAAAAGAATATACAAAACTCCTTCTTCATGCTATACAGAGGGCCTATAATAAAGTCTATTTCTTTGAAGTACTTTTATTTAGGGAACAGGCTTCTAGCTTTCAATCTTGGTCCCACCACTGATTTTAATGATAGTTTGGGCAACTTTGTTAAGCATACCTGTATTTGTTTTATCATCCTTCTGACCACCTTACAACCTCATTTGAATGTACATCTTTTCATTTTCTCCTACTATGCCTAGTCCAAAGGCACACAGCTGCTGTGTGGGAGAAAGTTGGGCAGTCTCCTCCCTTGTGACTAATTGTGTTTGAAAACGAGGGTAGAAGTTGGTTTTCATTTGATAATACATAACAATACTGTGAGCTAAAGAAAAATTTAAACCAAACACAACAAAAACAACTAAATACATATTTAGCTGAACAATTGATTCCTACTTAGGACAACCCAATGTATCAACTGCTCATGATGGTTTTCTTGGCTGCACAGAGCTTTGTGGTTATTATGAATGGTTATTTGATAAAGGCAGAACACCATGTCTTTCTTCTGCAGAACAATGGGTAGTTCAGTGTTACTAACCTTTCAGTTGGCAGTAAGTTTTAAAGTATTTGTGCTACCCTAGGGCTCGCATCTCTGAGTCGAGTGCGAACCTAACTGTTGGTGGTGTGAATTCACACAGAGACATCACAGAAGACAGACCGGCTGATGTGATTCCTACAGCACCTGTTCCTGAAAACTCTGAAGAGTAGTCCTCTCTTCTTTGTCCATGGTGTCATCAGAAGTCAAGGTTGATGCAAAGGCAAGTAACAGTATACCATGCGGTTGTGGTTGTTCTGTCGAGTAAGAACCACCCCACAGCTGACGCTCCAGTGGGTTTCAGAGGCAGTTACTCATATGGAAGGAGAGTGCCCATCCTTCTCCCACAGAGCAGCTGGTACATTCCAACTGGATGCCTGGAAGCACAGCTTCTTACCACAAGGCCACCTTATGTGGTGAAGATCCATTTTGTTAAGGCATATGAAGGCTGTGAATAGTGCTTGCCATAGAAACAATTCTCACAAAAATATACTATTGTTAACTAATTTCTGTCAGCCTTAGACTCAAGGTAATATCATGTGAAACAGGAGAGACAAGTTGGAGAAAATACCATTGTAACTCCATCTATAGTCACAATCTCCTCAGAAAAGTTGACATATTGAAGGTCCTGCAATCATTAAACTAGTCACTGCTTGAACACTGAACACAGGAAAATAGTTGTCAGATTTTCAGGGTGTTTTTTAATTTTCTTAAGTCGTCATTGATTGACGGGAGACCTCACTTTGGCCTTTCCCAACTCGGTTAATTCTGTCCGTACTTCCAAAAGTCCAGAGGGAGTTAAATAGTTTTGAGGCTGAGAGAATATTAAACTTTTGGTTCTATCTGTTACAGCAGTTCATTTTACAGGGCGTCTCCTTCACCTTTGTTGACACTTTACCAACAATGATGTCTTTCTAGCCCTGGTTGGACAATGATCTGTTGTGACCAAAATGTTTCCATGGGCTAAATTTCAGAAGTAGGTTGTTAAACCCTTCTTGTTAATCTGTCTTCAAGTGGAAGCTCCATTGAAATCTGTCAGCCACAGGTAACAAGCCAGTACACTGGCAGACAGGTAGAGATCAGAAGCAGTACGGTGTGAACATTTATGGACAGGTTAGGTCAATAAAATACTGACTAGTATAGTTTTCTCTGACTCAAGCTCTGCACATTTTGTTAATAATATTTTGCTTAATCTTTCCACACTGTCCTTTGAAAACTAAGGCCCACACCACAGGACTAACAGTCCTCATTATGATAGATGGAGAAAAACAGAAGCTGCCAATGATCTCATCTTCCTTTGCTACCCACAGTCAGGAAGTCAGATGTATTGCGTTAGGTAAGTCTACAAGTCATCTCCAAAATACTGAAGAGCAGTGAGGTCAGTTTGAAGATACCAAAGGTGTGCCTGACTCAGGCCATGATATTCTCAATCACCTGCTATACATCAGAAAGCTGGCCAGTGAATTAGGATGGCAGATGAAGAATTGACATTTTTGAGATGTAGTGCTGGAGAATATTGAATATCTTATAGACTGCTAAAGGAATAAAAAGACATGTCTTGGAGAAAGTGTAGTCAGAGTGCTCCTTGGAGGCAAAGATGGTGAAACGTCATCTTTCACACTTTGGATATGTACCTAGTAAGGAGTTTTTTGGTGAAGAGACATCATGATTAGAAAGATCAAAGGTCAAAGAAGGAGAGCAAGACTCTCAAGGAGATAGATTGACATGGTGAACTCGGTGATGGACTCTAGTGCGTTAGAGGTGATGAGGACGACACAGGATAGGACAGATTTTCTACCAGCTATTCATAATGTCCCTGCCAATCATACTCAATTCAACAGCTCCTAACAAGAGCAACAGCAAAAGGAGTAGTTGTAACCTGCTAGGCCGTTACAGGCCTTGCTGATTCATGAGATGGCTCTTTCTTGTTTGAGGGAAGAAGATTTCAGTACATCTTGTCTAAAATCAAGTTTGAATTCTTCAATCACATGTTCTCTCCTCTGTATAGAGTTTTCTTAATTGGTGTGTTTTCTCCACTAAAGCCTTTGGAAATGGGAGCTAAACATCACTGAGACTTCTATATCGTGCAGAAAATGAACCTAAGGCCTTACAGTCTTTCTTCAAAGTCTGACCTTTGCAATAAATGTTAAGTTCTCTGTATCTTCAAGACAACCGCTGGCCCATAATATCAGGGAGGTTTAATAAATACGCTACTGATGAGATGAAAACGTACAGGTCAGAACGTTATTTCTAAATTTACTATTTCAATTGTTTTTTCTCATATGCATGCAAAAGAGACTTAATTTTAAAACACAGTGAATGTTTAAATTTGAACATAATTATGAGAAATTTTAGTTAATTGAAGCAACTATTGAATTACTCTTATTTGGGGGAACATAATATTCAAGATATGTCCTCATTCTGGAAAAGTTAAATCTAGTTTGTATTTGTTCATCTCACCATTCCTCAGACAGCTATATCTAATTTTCTTAACATCCATAAATTGTTTTCCTTATTATATACCTTAGGTCTGCCGGTGTTGAAATTCTTCTTCACCCTGACAAAGCCACTAAAAGATAACATAATAGTAATTATGGTTTCATCATGGCATGAAATGTGATTTTGCCTACATAGAGTCATTGCAATTTACTGGAAAATAAAACACTAAAATAAAGAAAGCACTTTCAGTGATTAAATAATTGAAGTCCTGGTGCTCTGTGATCAGTGATAGAACACATATCGCAACAGGTCTTCTACTTTCTCATCAGTGTTTGCTAATTTGAGCATTCTGGAAATAGCACTTGGATAGGCAATATTTTACAGGTCTAATAGGATCCTGTAGTTACTCAATGGGATTCCACACACATATTTCACAATAGTTAACTGCTAAGTGCTTTAAGAATAGTACATGATTATAATTATTTCTTTGCTTATTCTGAATGAAGTATGGGATTATGTCAAAATGTGTATGTGATATTAGAAAATTCACTCTAGTGGGTATGGATTTGTAAGTTTTCTGGTAGTGGGTAGGTTAACAAAAATATGTTTCTATCTCTCCAGTTATTTTGTAATACTTTGCACAGAAGCAAAAATGTCACAGTGTCTGTGATCAAAAGGCAACGAAGCCAATATTGAGTTTAGCTTTTCCTTTATCACTAGTTTCAACCAGTCAGTTCACTTCTATGGAATAGTTTCATCCTTTTGTTTTTCTTTAAAATATCTAAAACTTTTGAAAACCCGTGGCACCTCATGTCATTCTTGTTTCACTTTCCCCAAAATATACCTTAAAGGACATAAGAAAAGATTAACAAAATCAAGTCTTCACAACATCATGTGATTCAGTTTGAGACACATGTATTTAGTTGCACTCTGGAAAATAAAATAAAACACAAATAAGCATTATCTATAAAAGCATCAAAAGACAAATTACATTAGGGAAATCTGCTATCAGGGACATTTGCAAAGTGCTAAAGAACATACCAGTGTAGAGGCCAAGGTGAGCCTTGTTCAGGCTATGGTCGTCACAGTTACTTGCAATGTTTCAGAGAGCTGGACAATGACTAAGGATGATGGAAGAAGAATCGATGCCTTTGAGTTGTGGTGATGGCGAAGAAGACTGAACGTACCATGGCAGTGGGCAATCCCTCTCATGTGATTAGCTAGCTGCCTCTGAAGAGTCAGCCAGGGATCGGTTCTGACTCTGTGGTACCCAACAGCAGCAACATGGTTCTGTGAAGTCTGTGTATTCATGACAGTGAATTTCTAACCTAGTTGAGCAGTCAGCTTGTTACTGGAATTAGCAGAAATACTAACTATCACGCAGGAATGTGAGAGCCCAGGTTTGACCTTACAGAAATTAGTTTTGTGTTGTGGATGTTGTTGACAGGAACAGGGTCCGTTTGTGGAGCCAGTAGAAGTCAGACTTGGCCGTCCTCATGTTATATACACTCATTTTACAGTATTTTATTGGATAGTATGATGATAATAAAATTCAGGCATAACTTGTTTACATTAGCAAAAATTTGAAATGAAAATTTTGTTCAAAAGGTAATAAAACCCAGTGGAACTAGAAAGGGACATCACTGACAGACCTTAGTGTACTTTTTCTTGTAGATAGCATGCCTTCTCCTTTGCTATTTTTCTCCAAGAAAGTTATATGATGAATAAAACAGCTATAAAATTCCTTGTGTAAGGAACACCTATGAAAAGAAATATTTCCCCGAGGAGCAGAGCACACTTCCAGAATGATCCCAACAAATCTTCTTTGGTGGTTTTGGTATCATACTTTTGCTCTTAACTCTTGAATTTTAAACTTTAACGACACTAAATTTGAAAATATGTTCTTTCCATGCATATTGTCTAAATCAACCTCCCGGGGTTATTTCAGAGAACTTAGGGAAGACTCCAAACACTTCTAGTTGATTACTGATATTTGCACTCCTTTTTCAAGGCTATTTCTTTTCAGTTTTAGTTTTGAAGCCTAGAATGACATTATTCCTTTAAAAAATCACTTAGACTGAAAAAAAATCCATTAATCACTAAATTACTGAGATGACAAATTATATTTAAGTTGGATCTTAAAAGTACATTTAATCTAAGAAGGAGAAACAAAAATGAGAGAACTCCACAAAGTGGTAGGTTTTGTAGGCTTTATGATACATCCAACAGAAAGTCTTGGAAACAAAAGGCAACCTGTAGCCACAGTGTGACTCTGGCCAGACAGTGTCATGCTTGTTCATATATTACACCATTTGCAAGATGATACTCCTTTCCATAAATATTTTTAAAAATGACAGAAAAAAAAGAAATTAGTTGTTAGATGAGCTGGCTATGTCTTTGGCCATCTGTGCTATCTATTGTGTGTGTGACTCTTTTGCTACCCAGCTTATATTTTTATAATTGGCCCTCTAATCTGAATACCAAATGATCAACAATGGTGCCAGCTTGACTGGGATGAGAATTGCAAGCATATGTACAGTACCTCAGGTTATTATTATCAGCACACTACAAAATATGCTGGTGACTCGTGTATATAATTACACCCTGGATTCATTATAACTAGGAATAATGCAGTCTTTTATTCAGGTCAGGATTGCTTCTGACCCCGTGTAAATGTATCTCAGCTGTATTAAGTTATTCAGCACACAGATGATACTAATAAAGGTTGTTTCTGAACAATCATGAAGGAGTTGGCAGCACTGATAACAGAGTGGAACAGAACACTGAGTTGAAAAAGGAAAACACTTTCAATAGCTGTAATCTGTTAGTGGCAAGATTCATCAAAATGTTTTCCTATTATCCTTTCCGGTTATAGAAAGTTTCTTTTCAGCTGACGACTAATTTGCTGATGTTATTTATCTTAGCAACTTGAAGTAATAAGTATTTTGGTTTAGTAATGATTCAGGAGTAAGAAATAAAAGTTCACACCAATTAGATAGTAAGGTCATTTGCTGACAGCTGTGGTGGGTCAAGATAGGATAAGATACTAAGGATATTTTCTTCCTATTGTCACAGGTGTCTGTTTTCTGTACACAGATAGAAGGTGGTATTCCACTATCCAGTCTTGGGGAGAATGGGTCTGACAGACAAAACCCTTCAAAATAATCGTATGTGAAATGTTCTCAAAATCTTAACTCCAGATCATTTTCTTGGACAGGGTTGTGTTCTGTGTATGTAGTGTTACTATGAATTGGAAGCAGCTTGAAAGCACTTAGCATCAACGATGCCGGCTGTGTGTGTAGGACGTATAGCCAGTCAACTCCATGCCATAGAGATGGTGCCAACTCACAATGGCTTCCTGAAACCGTGAGTTGTAATGGGAGGACACTGCCCGACTTTTTCTGGGGAGCAGCTGGTTGATTTTAAATGCGGGTGATGGACGTCTTTGGGTTCGCAGGGGTTACGCCCTAAGAGCTCCTGCACATCGCTAACAGCAGCTGTGAAGCTAGTTCTCCCTCACATTCTGTGAACAATTTTCAACTTACCTGAAACTTTCAACTTTTGTTTGTTTGTTCTATTCTATTCTTTGGACCTCAACCAAAATTTGCATTTTGACAATCTATTACATTAACATATCTCAGGTATAAATGCAGAATGCAATGCATATTTGTCTAATAAATAATTCAACATATAAATTCATTTTGAATAAAATTTTATTTAGGAATCTGGTGGTTCTCGAAGCAGAAAAAAAAAGATTGATAAACTTCTTCCTATAAAGAGAATGAATTCCTCTCACTTATTCTAATAATGTCCTTTCTCTATACTTTTAAAAATATCTATACATTTTTTAGCCTATTGCAGTGGGTATTATAACTTATCTACTTAAGACCAGTCTCCCGTGAAAGTCTATGAGCTCCTAGAGAGATGGGATCAAGTCTTATTTCATCCTATATTTATTCCTAGTATCTATCACTGAGACCCGTGTATATTTTTCTTAACGAGAGCTGAAGTTTAAGAAAACTAAAGATAACTTTAAGATAGTGACATTGAAGGGTATGAGTTGGAAACACATTTCCCCAAGGTCACAGAAGGATAAACAGCATCTACAGAAATTATACAAATATAAGAAACCAATTTCCTCTTTTATTTTAGGTTCCAATCATATGAACAGCTATTGAAACACGGTTGTGTAATTTTAGAACAATGGTAATATCAATCCTTTCACATTTAAAGGCCAAGCGATAAAGAACAAATTGAAAATAGAAATCACCTTTAAAAAGAAACAACAGAGTATATTCTATCATTTTGAAAAACAACTCAAGCAGCTTTTTTATTTTTTAATTTCTGTCTCTAAGATGAATATAAAACCACAAAAATAAGCTTGCATTTTCAGTTATATCTAGTTAATAGTATATTTCACTGGATAAAATGGTTTTGACAGTCAATGCAACACTGTGTTTATAAATCAATACTTTTCCTTAATTTTGTAATTTCCCATTTTACTCTCCATGGGCAAATAAATACTTGACTTTGCAGCACATCAAATATTTTCTCTGTTGGATGTTCCTTGCTTTCAAAGTTCATCATGTAACTCACTAAATATATTTTGTCACCAGAGCATTCTCCTTTGAGTAATTTCAACTGGGAAAATATTGCATTGATTCCAGTGCTTATTTTACACAGAGATGGCAAAATCATAACAAAATGCATCTGGCTGGAAAGATCCTCTAAGGAAATAAGAGAAAATGGCATTTGTTTCAAAGTTATCCTCGGAGATTAACCAAGCTCCTCTTCAAAGACCCCAAAATTCCGTATATTTGATCAAATAGTAAATGAACAGTGTAACTATTTGGTACATTATCTTTTCTTTACTTGCATGAACAAAGCTAATATTTATGCTTATTTGGAAACAATAAGGCAGAAATATTTATAGAATTATTGAAGCCATCCTTACTGACTGTTGTATATAATTGAAAAATAACATTACTTAAAATCCTTCCACTTGTCACTTTTACACTTATTGGAAGTAAGAAAATTCATTCATTATCGAGAACCCAAGAATAAAGATCCCATGAAGTCTTTTAGACACCTGTGTGTGGTTTTTGTAGCTTTTGCACAAACTTTTGCTTTTTTGGGTTCCTTTAAAAAATTATTCTGCATTACAATTATTTTTCTTTTGGCCTAAATATCTCTCATCATTTCCCTTCCCTCCCCCGAAAAAACAAAAACAAAAAAATCTTTGGCTGGTTATTTTGTGAATTTGTCTGTTGTTGTTGTTGTTGAGTCGAGTACGACTCATAGCGGCCCTACGAACAAAAAGGCCAGAAGTGTTTCTATAACTATTTTCATTTCTCAAAGTTCATAGAGTTTCCAGAAGCATGTTGTTTAGGAAGTGGATGCCACTCCTGCTGGTGAGCGTAAATGTCTGTTCTACACAGTTCAGAAGCTATCTGGGTGTGAATTGTTCTAGACTCACCGTTGTAGATGTCACGTTCACTGCTAATATTTGAAGAATTCAGCCTCCTTTGCCTTTATCAAAGTTCACCATTAACTTTGTCAATATTTAATGACTCACTGATCTACTAGATTAGTTCTCATGTTGATTCGTACTCACGTCCACCTTGTGCACGAAGTGGTATAATTGTAACTTTAAATTATCTGGACTTCTGAAAATCACGAGGGGTTAGGGTGGATTTAGACTTCTTAAGTCTTGTGATGTGTGATCATTATATGACTTTTGATGCCTTTGATATTTTAAATAAGCCTTAAATATTATTTAAGATAGCTTTATGGTGAAGCAAGGTCCACTTTTCTCTTCCTTGTATTCTGGTGGATTCAAACCCATGAAGAAGTACAACTTTTTGATAAGCAGTGCTCCACAATATAGACTATACCACCAGAACCTGGAAATCTCTCTGGAGCAATTCCACTCTGTCCTCTAGGTTGACTGTGCCTCAGAGCAACTGTAACAAGCTCTTTGGATCTCAAATAAGATAATTGCATCAGTTACTTAGATATCATTTTCTATGCACACACCACACAAAGTGTTATCTTTAGTACTCCTGTATTTATGTGGACTCTTTAATGTTTCTGTCTTCATAAGGACTCATGATTGGGCATAGACTGTGTACGTCTCAGATTGAAAATAAAATTATAGTAGATACATACAGACTTAAAACCTGTCTGTTGTCTGACTCCTTTGTCATTGTTAGGTGCTAGTGAGTCACGTACAACCCATAGCGATGCTATGAACAACAAATCTGAACCCTATCCTACCGTACACCAACATCACACCTTCTGTCACACTCAAGCCCAGTGCAGTAATGTCTGTGTCAATCTATCTAATTGAGGGTCTTCCTTTCTTTCATTGAGCCTCCCCCTTTCTAAAGCAGGTGACCCTCTCCAAGGAATAGACTCTCCTAGTAATATGCCCAAAGCAGCACTCTCCTCCTTTCCCAAGACATATCTGTTTGTTATTTTGGCAGTTCATGAGATATTCAGAACTCTTCTCCAATATCACAGTTCACAGGCTTCCATTCTTTGTCTATCATCCTTAGTAATTGTGTAGCTCTAAGAGACATACTTTGGACACGTTGTAAGGAGGGACCTGTCCTTGGAGAAGGACATCATGCTTGGGAGTGTAGAGGGATGGCATAGGAGGGGAAGGCCCTCTATGAGGTGGATTGATTCAGTGACTGGGATAATCGGGATGGGTGTGTCAGAGACAGTGCAATTGGCACAGGACAGAGCGGAGTTTAGGGATGTTGTACATAGGGTCACTATGAGTGGCAAGCGACTCAACAGCACCTAACAACAACAACAACAACATGATATATAGAGTAATTGTGTAGTTCTCAGATACATAGCGTTAAACAGTAAAGAATAGTGTAAACAATAGTTTAAATACTCTATTTAAATATAATTATTTGTCCCTAGTTTTCTGTTTCCATCTGTGGCATATTTTCTACAATAGTTAATTGATTTCTAGCACTTAATAGATTATTATATTTTGTTATGTAGTGTGGCGTTGGAACTGACTCATAGCTGATCTCCCAATGGTTTTTCAGATACTGTAAATTGCATGGGTAGAAATTGCCAGTCTTTCATCCACGGAGGATCTGGTGGATTCAGTTTGTCTTTGGGTTGGCAGAAATTAGGCCATCAAAGCCCCTATCCTGAATACATTTAATTAATATATTAAGGTTTAAACTACCCTATACTCTTTGATCCTAGGTTTCAGCACCAAAAGGGAAAACAAAAACAAAAAACAACCAAAAAAAACCAACCCAAAATCAAACAAAAAAAAAACCCCCACCACAAAATTCAACACAAAATAAAACAACTAACAACCTAACCTCTAAAAAACTATTCTACACCTATTTCTAGCCAAAAAAAGTAACCCAAATTTTTAGCTTTACGTTTAACTTGTTAGTATCCATTTCTACCTGCAGACTCTACCAACCATTGCTGCCAAGATAACAATGAGTTTGCGAGTGTTTGGATTTTGCAGGGTTTTTTTCTTGGGGTCTTTGTGAAGGCCTGGTGATGCAAAGTGTGTCACTTGCAATACTACTAACCAAAAAGCTAACATTTGGAATCCATTAGTCACTCAGTAGGAGAAACAAGGTCAATATTCTCCCATAAAGACTTGGAGTCTCAGAAACATGTTAGGTGTCTTTGAGTTAGAGTCTACTGGACAAAAGTGGATTACTTAGTTGCTATGGAAACAGAATTTTTTTTTCTCCCAATAGAACAGCTGAGGAGTTAATGGCTGATGAGCGACATCACATCTGAGTGCTCACCATTGTGTGAGCAGGGCTGCGTGTAATGACCAACCCACTGCTTTCTGAAAATTCTGATTCAACTGTATAGTCTTTCGTTAAGTTTCTGACGCTGTCAATCTTTACAGTAGAAGACTGTCCTTCCCTCTTCCAAGCTGCTGCTTGACTTAAACCACGTTGGCATACCATCCAAACATATACACTATCAGGGCTCAAATTCAACAAATCCCAAACAAAATTACTTTTCTTCCAATAATATCTTCCTTTATGCTCATGTCTCAAATTGTATCACTACCATCAGGGAACTCTGGTAGCTTAGTGTGTAGGGAGTTGTATTGTTTACCCAAAGACTGTACCTCTCAGACCCGCCAGCATCCCCATCTAACAAAATACAACTGAATGTCTAAGGATGATAGGAAAAGAATCTATGTCTTTGGGTCATGTGCCAGAGAAGGGTATTGAACATACTATGAAATTCCAAGAGAATAAAAGGGTTTGTCCTGGAGATGGTGAAGCCATGGTCATCCTTGGAAACAAAGATTTTGAAGCTCTGTCTCACATACTTTAGGCATGTGGCCAAGAGGGACCACCAGTCCTTAGAGAAAGATAGCAAGCTTGGAAAGGTGGAGGGATAGCATCGAAGCGGAAGACCCCAGATGAGATGTATTGACACAGTAACTAGCGTAATGGGGAGTAGGTCTGTCAGAGACAGTGAGACTGGATCAGGATAAGACAGGGTTGAGAGCTTTTGTGCGTAGGGTCACTATGTGTGTAAATTACTTAACACACAAAACAACAAGTAATTTTACATCCTCATATCTTTACTCCTTCCCCATTTCTGTGGCTACCAATCTAATTTTCAATTTTTTTTTTGCCGAGAATATTGCAGCAGATTGCTAATTGTCATCTGTCACCAGTCTGGCAGACTGCCCTGCTATCCAACAAACGCTGTGTACCTTTTATCCTCATTTCCCTAATTTTCAGAGTCAATCATCTCAATCCAAAGCGATTCACACCCATTTGTAGTCTTGTTTTTTTGTATCACATCACATTATTGTTTGTCTCCTTGATAGGACGGTGATGCCTCTAATACCAGTCCCAAGGACCTAATTGCTAAATAACCCCAGTAATTAACAAGTAAACCTTTAATAAATATCTGTCCAGCTAATGTGATTTTTTTTTCTTTCTTAGGGTAACTGAACGTATTTTGGAATCATCGTTAGTACATCAAAGAAGTAAATCAGCAGACATGTGAGTCTTTTAAAGACACTAATAACATGTTCTATATAATTAGTCATTTCACATGAAAATCTGCTGGCAACACAAGTATATGGAAAGTCAAACTCCGTAACTTTAAAGCGGTCTATCTTAACCTTCTCTATACTTAGAACTTTAATACTAAGTTATAGCCACATTTACTTCAAAAAGGAGTTGGGAAACAGCTCAGGACATCAGAAAAAGAAGTTTCACAGAAATAAATCATAAACAGAGGCTCGATAGAAATTATCGACTTTCCCCCTCCTTTTGCACATGTTACTCTCTGCTCTCATTTTACAAACTTAAGAAAGGATTAATATTTTTGGTATGATTCTCTCACTTTTTTCTCCCTTGGTGCATAATTAAAAGTTGCCTGTAGCTATGGCAGCTTGCGTTTGAAATTTACTTCCATTGAACAAAACATTCAGTGAGACAGACTCTGTTTCACATTTAGAGACCACCAAGCAATGCCCTAAAACGACCATAGTGGTTTCTTAAAGTCAGTAGATAATACCTATTCCTTTGGATTAGCAAAAAGTTCCTAGAATGGTATTCAGGATAAAGATAAAGTGCATTTCTCCAGATTTTGAATAAATCTCCAAATTTATCCTTTTGAGATTATCAGATGCTTGAGGGCATTTTCTCAAGAGATGGACACTAAGAGAGCTGTAATGAGCGCATTTTAATGGTTGTTGCTTTGACTTGCTACTTATCTTCCTGGTTGTTTGTACTGCATACACTACTCCTCTGCTACCCATAAAAAGCCAGCTTGTGTGGGTTGCTGGCTGAAAAGAATGGGATGGCATACTCTTGGGCATCCATGCCTGGGCCCTGTGGGTAGGCTTTGGTGGAATAAAGGCTGTATTCCTGTGAAATGATCACTAAGTACCCCACACTTCAGCCTGTTTGGCTAAGCTTTTTGAAAGTAGAGCTGATAGATTTCACATTTTCTAATGTGTATGTTTTTATGGGACTGTATTTGCATTTAAACGAAAAAAATATATTTTCACACATTTTCTGTTCCTTAGAAATAGTGAAGAGTTAGTGACCATTATAAAATATTTATTATATAAAAGCCGTCACACATCCAGGTATTTACAGACAAGCATACATATATATTTGTTCTGTAATAGAAATACTTGTTAAATGGAGAAAATACAGGAAAATATATGAACAGTATGAAGACAATAAAATTCTTGTATAAACCTCCTATTCTTGGAAAATGTGGTCAACAACAGGAGTGATGCCTGAGGTAGAAATTTCTTCTTCATTATTATAAAATGCCGTTGTTGTTTTATGCCGCTGAGTGGGAACCCAGTCAGCTGACCCTTGAGCAGGTTTTCAGAGGAAGTAATCGTATGGGAGGAGATTGCCCAACTATCGTGCTTCTTTTTACCTCTGAATATTAATTGTATACAAGGTCCTGAAATGTATCACTCAGTTGTAAACTGCATGAATAGAAGATACTGCCCAGAAATTTTGTGCCTAAAGTTGCATGCCATAGTGCCGTTATTATATTTTCCTCTGTTTGTGTGTGCCATGGTTTTCAAAGAAGAGTTAAGTCTATCTTTAGGTGAGGTAACATTAAATAGTAATTTAGACCATGAATAATAATGAAAAAATTAATATATAGGAAGGGTACCACACAGTTAATCTAACCTGTTCAACTCTCCAGTGGATTCCGGCTCATAACTGTGAGAATTTCGAGGATCAGATTTGTTCTTTTTTGCTCTTGCAGTCACTGGTGGAATAAAACTACCAGTCTTTCTCTTAGCAGCCAACATGGACAAACGTGCCAACATAGCTTATTTGATAAGTAGATATTATGGAATAGTGGGAATAGAAATAGCTATCATCAATTTCATTGTGGAAAACATTCATCCATTTCTTGAGCAATGCAATTGAGTGAAGAAAATCAATTAGGCAAGTAAAAAGTGTTTATGGAATGCATATCATAAAAAAATTCTTTTATTATTAAAATGCTTTTAATATAAATTTATTTTCCTGAGGAAAGAGATGCAACTGATTCAGGCCACCATATTTTTAGTTATTTGCTATGCAACTGAGAGCTAGAGAATGAACAAAGGTGGCAGAAGAAGAATTGATGCCTTTGAACAGTGGTGTTGCAGAAGAGTCCTGAAGATTCCATGAATTTCCCAAAGAAGAAACAGATATGTCTTGGAAAAGGTGCATCCCGAGTGTCCTGGGAGGTGAGGTTGTTGAACCTTCATCTCACGCACTTTGGGTGTGTTCTTAAGAGAGGTTACTCCTTCGAGAAAGATATCATGCTTGGAAAGTAGGAATGGCAGTGAAGAGAGAGGAATGTTGAGGGAGTCATTCCCCAGCAAGGTTAATTGACAAGGCGACTATGGCAAAGTACTTGAGTGTGGCAGAGATTGTGAGGATGACAGACCACTTGGTCATAGAGTCACTATGAGTCATATTTGACTGGACAGAACCTAACAACATGAACAACTTTCCTTGTATTATATAACTGAAATCTGTTTTACACATTGCCCCACATTTGTGATTTTATAAATTAATAAGTGTATTTTGAGTTTAAGTTTTTTTCTTTCTTGTGTGTGGATTTCAAGCCTTTTTTTTTAAAAAAAATTACACTAGTTTATTTACAAAATTTGAATACATTGTTTAGAGAAGAGATTCTTTCCATTTCCCTCACTCCCCCACCCATGAAGTTGTACAACCCCATGGTTAATCTCCCCTCCCGCTGCACACCCTCATCCCTCTGCTTCCACCCTCTCCCACCCTCTTGGATCCTTATTCTACAATAATGGTTTTATACAATATTTATCCTTGTGAGCCTGAGTTAGTCCACTCAACACAATTCTCTCCACTCCCTCCCAAGTTACAAAATCACTGCTCCTGCATTCTGCATAGTATTCTACTATGTGAATATATCAGACTTTCTCAATTCATTCTTTTGTGGTTGGACATTTGGCCTGTTTCCATGTTCTTGTGATGGTGAATAATGTTGCTATGAACATTGGTGTACAAATCTCCATTTGTGACTCAGTTCTCACCATTGATGAAGTTGGATTAAAGTCTAGTAATAAATATGGAACAAAAAGAAGTGATCCTTATAAAAACCAAGACTATCTCACTCAAATGAAATAATGACCACTCAAGGAAATAGTACCTGATTGGATTAGATCATAAGAAAATGTCAGTGGGAGACAATAGTTTATGGTTCTTGAGAGAAATCGATCCTTCTAAATGCAAAATTTTAAAGATTTCACATGTTAGATCTTGAAATGTTGTCAATTTACTGTTTTACATCAAGAATATACATCTCTGAAATAAATTCTCTGTTACATCACATTTAAACTGCAAGATAGAAGAAAATATTTGTGGCTTGTCCTGTTTCCCTTTTGTTGTTTTAGTGACTTGAGTCGTACTTTATTTTGCTCCTCAAGTTCTCTAGTAGAGCTAACGGAAATCTTGCCCTCTGAAAACCTTGTTTCTTACATCATTCATTATGGCAGTGTAGTACTTTTAAATTCATCTACTCCAACTAGTTCACTCTAGGTGACTGTAGAGGATGGCTCACTAACTATATTGACTTTGGTATTAATTGCCCCAAGGATTGCTAAAACTCTATTGTATATTTCAAGCAGGCTCTTAGTGCAATTAAAGATAAGTTGTTTGTTAACTAAATTATTAAATTTACTTTTCTTTGAGTGTTGTCTACAAATCTTTCTGGTCATAAAGTTCATATTGGACATCATTATTAGGTTAAGATTTTAGTACCCACTCTAGTAAGAGTTGATCTGACCCCTAAAATCACTGGAAATTCTGGGGAAAATGCTGGGCTTGCAGGATTCCATTAAGAGCAAGCCTGGTGAAGTCACGAGGTTATTCTTGCCACTTGAAACAACAAATAAATAATCCACAATAAACTCTGCTTTATGTAGTTCATTTCAAAATCAATCTAATGTAATTGAGTCTAAAAGGAAGAAACCAAAACAGAAAAGCACAAATCCACTGCCCTTGAGTCCACTCTGACTCCTGGAATCCCTGATGGGTAGAGTTGAACTTACTTACAACATTTCCAAGGTTGTGAATCTTTACCAAACAAACCCAGACACTTTTCTCTTGTCTCACTGGAGAGCTCATCATGTATCTTTACCCCAAGAGTCCAGGAGTCTGGGGTATAGTTGTGCGTTCTAACTTGAAGTGGCTGGATTCACAATGTAATGAAGCATTAAACAGAAGAAAGCATGAACATTTTATGGGACAACACAAATGAAAGAGGACCCTTGTGCTGCTTTCTCTTTTTCATTTCCTAATATTGTGATATATACTTTAGGTTGTTCTAAAATGTTATCATTTTCCCTGGGTGTTTTTTTCCCCTTCCTTTTTTTTTTTAACAATATATGTGATATTCTTTTAACATTTAACATATTTTATTTAACGGTGTCTTTTTCCTCATAAAGTCCTTACTATTTTCTTTACTTTGTACTTGCTAAATGAAAGTGATGCTGCACTTTTTGCAAAAAATAATCCAGAAGAATCAAGATTTATCCTAACGTGCAACGTTACCCGTAGTAACACAGCATCCATATATCCATGAGGGATATAAATCAATAAGACTATTATACAAATGTACCTAAAACCCAATGAGGCAAAAAGGGCCATAAATAAAGACTTCTACAAACATCTGAAATTGATCATATATGCAATCAGGATAGTTACTGATTATTACTGGTATTTGTAAGATAGAAGTGGAAAACAAAGAAGAATGTTTGATTGTAGGGAATGCCACAGGAAATAGCAATGACTTATTCACTTACAAATTCTTTTTTACCATAACCAGTGGCTATATAAGAAGACCTTAACAGATAAAATATACAAGGATCAAAGATACCATGTCTATGGAAACAAATTATTAAGGAGCTTTTTACCAATGGTTAGAACAAGGCCAGAGGACAACTATGGGACAAATCATTGCTTTCTAATGTTCAAGTTGAAGCTGAAGAAAATAATGCACAAAAGCAAAAATACAGCCTTGAGTATATCTCACACAACTAGGTTCCAATCTATTCTTCTTAGGATTGCTATCAGTCGTAGTCGATTTGATGGCATATAGCAACAACAAATATTTCCAGAATAGATTTGACCCATTGGATAATAATGACTGAAAACAGGACAAATTATGAGATTATATCAAGGACATCATACAAGAACAGAGAAAAAGGCCATTTTATAAAAACAGGAGACAAAGAACAAATGCATAAACAAACAGACCATGAGCTTGCTCTTGACCATAGAACAGGGAATAAAAGAAAGTATTATGTAAATGAGTTAAACAGATTTCAAAGGGAAGCTCAAGAACAAAATATATAATCAAATGTACAAATGTTTTCAACTGTTGTTGTTATGTGCCGTCGAGTCGCCTGCGACTCATAGCAAGTCGCTATGAGTTTTCAACTAGAGAACCAATATGAAATATCTCCCACATCCCTCAAGGTGATAATTCTAAAAGAAAAAGTCGAGCCTCAAGTTGTATTACTGAGGATTAAATGGGAAACGTATTAAATGATGCAGGAAGTATCAAAAGGGAAAAAACCAAAAAGAAGAAGGGTAGAGGGGGAAAAAAGGTCAACTTTTAACTTTTATTTCAGAGGATTGCTAGCTTGTGATCAATAACCAATAGTACTGAAGAGAAAAAACCCAAGCTGCACTAAAATCATTGATTAAAGCAAGGCTGCGGGAACTGACAGAACAGTAATTGAACTATTCTGAATCCAACAAATGTTTCTCTTGACTCTGCTAATAACTTGAAAGTTACCTGGCCAATATACTGGAAGAGATTCATGTATGTGCCCGTTTTAAAGAAAATGGAATCTACAGAATTATTAGACAGTATTATTAATGTCATACTCTAGCAAAAAATGGTTGAGGAACCTTTATAGCAGTGTATCAATATTGGCATGACAGATATTCAAACCTGATTCAGAAGGAGATTTGGAATCAGAGATATCAGACGGATCTAAACTGAAAATAAAATGGACCTGAAAGATATCTAAATGTGTTTTGTTTACTACCAAAGGTATTCAACCCTGTGTATCATAACAAATCACGGATAGCATTGCAAAAACGGGAATTAGACAATTTTCAATCATGCTCATGTAGAACCTATGCATATACAAAACGTAGTGGTTTAAACAGAATACGGTGAGAATTCATGGTTTAAAATAAGGAATAACAGATATTAAGTTTGTGTTCTTTTACCATATGTATTCAGTCTACATAATGAATTAATAACCAGAGAAAGTGGACAATATGAAAAAGAACTTGACATAGGAATGGAAGGAAGACTCATTAACCACCTGAGATTTTACTGATGACACAGTTTGCTGAAAGTGAATTTAAAGAACTTCCTACTGAATAATATCCAAGACTAGCCTTAAGTATGGGTTGTATCTTAACAAAAAGGCGGCAAAAATCATTTCAAAGGGACCAAAAAACAACAACATGATAAATGGAGAAAATGTTAATGCGGTTTTGGATTTCTTTTTATTTTGATTGATAATTAATGTCTATGTAAACAGAAGTTAAGTCAAATGATTTATGGCAGGGGGCAATATGCTGAAAAGGTCTTCCCTAACACATCAAAGGAAGCTCTGGTGGCTTAATGAGTAAGAAGATGTACTGGTAACTCAAGTGCAGAGGTTTGAATCCACCAGCTTCTCCATGGGAGAAAGACAGACAATCTCCTCCTGTGTGATTTACTGTCTCTGAAAAACCTGCTGGAGTGTCTGCTATGAGTCGGTTCCAACTATAGAGAAAACAACAATATTATGTTAATATTTTAAAGAGTAAACTCATCTGTTAAGGACTAAAATGTACCAGGCCATATGCATAAGTCATAATATGTTCAATTGTCTTACATGTGTGCAAAAACTACTACGAACAAGAAGAACTAAAATAAGGTCAAATTATGCTTTGATAAGTAATACTGAATACATTACAGAGGGACAGAAGAATAGATAAATCTATTTTGGAAGACACGTGACCAGAAAGTACTTCATCTCAAATTCTTTGGTCATATCACCATCAGTGGTCAGTGCCTGGAGAAGGACATCGTGCTTGGTAGGAGGTCAGCAAGAAGGAAGACCTCCCAGGTGATTAATTGTCAAAGTGACTAAAACAATAGGTTTCAGGAAAGCTATGACTGTGAGGAGGGCACAGAACCAGAGAGTGTGTTCATCTGCACAAGTGGTCACTACAAATCAAAGCTCATAGGCTGCACCTAACAAAAACAACAACAATATAATTCTGCACTGTATTTTACACTGGAATTTGATGAGTCAAATCTTAATCATATCACAGACACATGAAGTCACTTACTGTTTATTTTTAATCTAATCTGGGAGTCATTTTAGCAACTTATTTTCCTAAATGAATCTTGCATTTATTTGCTACATCATGAATTTAAATTCCTTTGCTGTTCAGTGTGCTCGTTGCTCCATGTATCATAGGTTTTAATTCACAGATCTTACTTTTCCTCCCCATTGAATACATTTCGAAATCAAATTGCCTTTGCTCATGATATGTTACTTAGTTTCGTAGGAATAATAAGCATTCTCTTGAAAAGTTGCTAGAGATACAAGATCATCCTTCAAAACCTGACCATCTTTTCTTGTGATAATTCTGTTAGAGAAAAGCTATTACATTGCCTCCAAACTCCAAACAGTCCTCCTAGTCGACACTTGTGGTCCAAATTGGTGGATAAGACAATTGGTTTCATTTTTTTGAGGTAATAGGTTGACATACCCAGACCATCAGCTCCCCTAATCCTTCATTGAAAAGGCAATCCCTGAATTTTGTAGGTTTTGTTTTTCTCCTCCTGGCGATATAGCTAGCATGCTTCCTTTTTATTGGTTACCAAAAATATTAAGAATTGTTCCCAGTGAGGTACAAGTCCTCCTATGTGATGTATTCAGAGTTCCACAAATCTGAACACTTAATTTTAATAGTTACAGGAAAGTTGGCTTAACCTTCATGGAAAAGAGCACAACTACAAATAAGCAACTTGATTATCCTTCGTGATTGGTATAAGGAAGATATATTTTCCAGGGCAATAGGTATATACCAATGAAAGACCTGTGTTGATTAGTTTCACAATGATTCCCAGCAGGAACAATTAGAGTCACTGTCTAATTATATTTACAATAATCCACACTCATTTTCAAGATGCATGTGACATTTATGAAAGTCAAATAGGTGAATTAATTGTCAGTGTAAATGAATGCTATCTGTCTTCCTAGTCGATGGCAGCACTAATCTCCACAGTTCTACAAAGGATATTGGTTTTGGTTACAGTGAGAAAGAAATTCAGGTGTTTATACTTGGACACACTTACTTCACTGTCACACAGTGATGCAGAAAATCAATTGGTGGAGATTCTGTCAAAGTCAACTATATGTATTCTAATTGCTCTCACCTGGAGATGAAGTTGAACTATAACCTGAGTTCCAGTATATCCTACTCTAATAGTGAACTTCTTAGGAAATACATCAGGACGCTCTGGTGGTCATATCCACAGGAGTTCATATCCACCAACCACTTCAAGGAAGCCACATGGGCAGCGCCTTCTGCACAGTCTTGGAAATCTGCAGGATTAGCGATTAGCTGGAACCAACTCAGGAGAAACGAAAGGGAGGATTTATATAAACTCAGAACCAACATCAAAGTTTAAAAAATTCCACGTACTTCTTTCCTCAGAGTCTTCTTGTCATAATGGATGGTTTCAAGTTCTTTTGGCAGGATCCTGGAGAAAGATTGATTACAGGCCTCTCTCCTCAAGGGAACTTGGCCTGTTTTGTAATCATTTGATTTCAAACCTGAAGAGAAGAGTGAAAAGTGACTATCAATCTAATTAGCAGAAGACATAGAGATCTCTTAATGGAAGATTTTCAGTGGTAAACTTGGAAACTCAGACAGTTCGTCACTTTACCTGAATGAATTCTCCTTTTAGTTAGGGAACTAGGAGAAGCAGTAGTTTCTTCCTCTGATGTTTTAAAATAGGTTTTGTTCATCTAAGGAAGATATTTTCCCGTTCTCTAGATCTGACAATACAACAGGAGACTGCACATTCGTTACACCGAGGGACATCCAGTTCCGTTAACTAGCCCCACGAAGCCCTGTGTGTGTCAAAGCGTCCTGATTACCACTCCACTCTTGCTGCCGATTAGATTATGGTAATTGAACTCACATTGTCTCAAATACTTAACTCTAGTCTCCAGCTCTTCAGGCTCCCATTAGTACCATTGAAGTCAAGGGCCTTGATGCTCCTACAAACCAATTCCACTTCTATCCCTTGCTCAGGGATGAGAGCTACCACAGAGTTTTTGTTTGCTTGGTTGTTTTGCTTTTAGAAAATACTGATATTCTCTCAAAAATAACATATGTTAATTTACACGCAAATGGAGCATCTTCTGGGCACTCCCAGGAAGGGTTTTGAGTGAAGGTGAGAAAACGGCCCATGTTAATTAAATTCTGCAAAGTTGTCACCTTAAGTCTTCTTCTATACCAGAGCAGAGAAGAGCTGGCATTTTGACCTCATTAATGTGAGGTACCATTAAATACGGGCATCCATAGTCAACCGAGCACAGGGACAAAATTCCAATTGCTCTACACAGTTTTTTGAATTCAGAATGAAGTTTCGCGGAAGGTTACAATAAATTGGATTTCATTCAAAAATGTCCTTTGTGGGTAATCCTGTGAATTCACAACCACAGTCTTTTTCATATACATGTGGAAAACAATATGTAAAATATTTTACATTTCTTTCCCGTGAATGTTATTTTCTCCTGGAATAAATGCTTTCCTTTGAGTCTCTTCCCGAGTCATATGGTAAACAACTGTTGTTAAGGTTCTGGCGGCAACGAAAGATTACGTGGTGGGTGAAAAGACTAGTCATGCACAAGCTGTGTCATGATGACTCGAGATTATTTTTCTGATAGTGGAGTAGGAGCAGATTCCACCGGCAAGAATCATGAGGGATTTGGGGGGATCTTAATTTTGTCCAAGTGCACACAAATGTCCCTGCCTCAGGCTCTACTGTAACCAGACTGAAATTCAAATATTAAATATTAATCATCCAACCTTAACAGAAGGTCAATTGACAATATGTATAGTAAAACTTACTCTTTTCCTTTGCTTCTGAGATATTACAATTTGATTCTGATCCTCTATTCATATCTTCCCAGCTGTTTTGAGAGAGGATACATCCTTTAGAAGTATATACACTCATCAACACCCTGCTTTTAACGGAGAGGCTACAGTACTTTGGGGCTAGGCTGGGCGGAGGGTCTTCATGCCTTTAGACTTGTACAGTATATTTTTTTCCTATTTGTCATCTTTATTATGACCAAAGACTCCAAACCAAACTCCAGTCATAGAGTAAATTCCAGCTCATGGTTACCCTTCACAGGGCTGCCAAAACTGTAAATATTTACAGAAGAAGATGGACCTTTTTTTTTTTTTTCTCTACAGAGCAGCTGGTGGATTCTATCCACTGACCTGTTGGTTACAGTCGGACATACTATACGCTTTACAACCAGAAATCTTAAGGAGTTGAGGATGATTGTGGCCTTATTTTTCCAAATACTTGGTTTTGACTACAGACTTATTTCAAGCATTTAGAGATGATTATTTGAGTAACAGTGGTGTCTCTGTGTGTCATAGATTATCATGATCCCATGTACTAAATGTTAATGTACTTGCTGAGTCAGGGTTATAGCAGAAGATCTCAGTGTGCCTATGAGATCAAGACATTTGATGCAAACATTTCATAGTAAAGATGGTGGTGAAAGCTAAGAAGACAATTAAGGGACAGTAGAGAGATTAGTGATGGCATATGTCCCAGCTGCACTTAGTGTGGAAGAGTCCCCCAAGCTGTCTACAATAATGGTAAGAACTTGGCAATGAGGTGGACATCATTGCCTATGCCATAATTTTTCAGGAGCTCTGTTTTTAAACCTAAATTTAAGGCTCTCCTTTATACCATGAGTAATTCCTTTGTGACGTATCTTAAATTGTTTATATATAGTTTATGCCTTATACTCAAAATAACACATGGAATGTCATCTGTTAGTTCTGAAAAGTTTGACACTAATGAGTGCAAAACATCGCAACAAAACTATATATCTTGGGTTATATATGTTATATATATCTGTTATGAAAAACATGTTCATATATAAAGAATAGAAATATGACAAAACTGAACTTTGAAAATGATTAGAATATTAGAAATTATTTTTCTTTTTTGTAGGTCTTTCTATTTCCCTCACAGTCTGCAATAAATATATGACATTATAATGTATTGTATGAATTCTTAATAAAAATAAATATTTGAATCATCAATTTTCACTTGTCACTGTATTGACCAAATAATATATTTTCTCATTGTAGCTCCTTAATTTTGTACAATTTTTATATTATGACTTCTTATTATTCTAATATTAACTCAAATAATATGTCAAGATGTGTTAGTATAATATCATATAATCTTACTGCAGTCTGATAATTTGTATTTGTAAATCAAGTCTAGAAAAGTATCTGAAGAAGAAAAATCAAGCTTGAAAGACTGCAAGGGCCACTAATAGTATTTAAAGGCACTGACCTCATCTCATTAACTGAATTGGGCATCAGGACTTATATGCAGTATAACATTGGACTTATGACTAATGTCATGTCTGTGAGAAATATTTTTAATATTTTTTACATTAATCTTATTTCTTCTTCTTTGGCTCTGCTTGTTGGTGCATATATCTGAATGATAGTGCTATTCACTGGGCTTCCTTGTAAGCGAATGGATATAATCCTGTCACTCACGGTGTTGTACTTCAAGATGGATCTAGAAATT
>NW_006399868.1:5061070-5134760 GCF_000299155.1 Elephantulus edwardii
TTCTGTAACTTGCCGATTATTCAGTTTCTCTGTCTTTGTTATTGTTGCTAAATGTCATCATGCCGACTACAATTTATAGTTGTTTTATGAACTTCAGATTTGAACTTGCCCTATTCTGCCCATTGCAATGATCGCCCCCATATTCAAACCCATGTTGCATTCACGATGCTAATCCATCTTGTTGATGGGCATCCTCTCTTTTGCTGATCGTCTATCTTTCCCAGCACACTGCTTTTTTTTTTAAGGTCTGACTACACCGCATAATCTACTTAAAGCTTGTGAGGCAAAATTTCACCATCGATGCTTCTAAGGCGCACCCCGTTTGCACACTTCCAAGGCAGATTTATTTACTCTGTTGACAATCAATGGAATATTGAGTACTCTTTGCCAAAACACAACACAAAGACCTAGGTGCTTCTTCAATATGCTCAGAACTTCATTGGTATACGTAGCATTACATTATATCTAGACTCAAAGACAACACATCGAGGGAGGGTCAAATCACAGACCTTTCCTTAAGTATTAGACTTCAAATCGCTTTCCACACCTGGGATCCTTATTATGACATTAACGTTGTAATTACTTTCCCATTAGGAGTCACAACTGACTTGACAATATCTAACAACAAGAACTGCATCTGTTTCTATTAATCATGTTATAGGATTGTTTTCCAGTTCTTCTGTTCCAATCAATTAAAAAAATGACTAGACTAAATCTGCAATTTATTTTCCCAAGTTAAGCAAAAAATTGAGTAACTGTAAATAAGAAGATAAAGATCCCTGGGGCTTGGGGAAAAGAAGTTTAAGCACTTAACCGTAAGCTGAAAGGTTGGGAGTTCAAACCCATCCAGTGGTTTCTTGAGAGAAAGACATGGAATCTGCTTCAGTAAAGAGGAAACATACTGCCCTGGAGTAGATTCTGACTCATAGTGACCTTCTCCTGAGTTTCCAAAGTTGAGAATCTTCACAGGAGGAGACTCTCCGTATTTCTCCCATGGAGCATCAGATGGATTCAAACCACTGACCCTTAGGTTCTCATTCTGTAAGACATGATGATATTAAGTTGGAAGCAGTAGTGCATCCTCTTCTGAGATAGCTTGCCTCCAGAAACTCTACGAACATGCAGAAACGATGAAAGTTATACAAGTGTTCAGGTCTTTCATTCATAGGTTCGCTATGAGTCGTCTATGACTCAGCGGCACCAAACAACATCAACATGGTATCAAGGTTCACAACCTAGGAAATGGAAACAGTTCTTGTTCTGTCACTTGGGTTTCTATAAGTCAGAATTGATTCAATGATGTGTGACCACAAATAGATGAAGGTAATTCATTTCCATTTGCCATCTATTGACCCTCACCCAACTTGCAGGGAACTAGCTAGTGAGGGAGACTTTTATTCGTTTCTGAGTGTATTCATGTTCTAACTGGGAGCTAGGGGACACTCAACTTTCTAAAAGTGTGTTCTGGCCTTTGTGGGCTGGCGGTGTCCTGGAGGAGCTCTGAAGGCATCGGTGTTCTACCAACGCCAGATTCAAGGACAAAGTTAAAGGCTATGTCAAGAAGAAATAATCCCGTTTTACACAGAGGTGATTGTTCTCGGTCAGAATTTAGCCTCACTAACAGGTCAATGGGAGGAAACTTTTCCTCTCCTAATCTATGTTTTTATCATCAGGGAGGTCGAGGAGCTGATTTCTGGTAAAGCTAACAGGGCACTTCCTGCAAAGGAAAAATGCACGCGGCAATGCAAATCCTTGGGAGACAAGGGCCTGATCAGCACGCCTGACACAGAGGCCTGGAATATAAAGAAAAGTGTGTGGGGCCTCAATTGCCACCTTCTTCGGACCTTTTGTCCTAAAAGCAACAGAGAACCTATTATTTCAGTCTCCGTGTGGCTCGGCAGAGCAGTCGGCAAATCAAAGGCTTGATCTCTTGGGGTTAAACACTGGTGTTTAGGGGTACACCTGTGTGACCCTGGCTAAGCCACTTAACCTGGTTGCCTCTGCTTCACTCGTGAGGAACAGAAGTGAGGCACAGCCCCTTCACCGCCTACAGGAACTTGGTTGGAATTGCATATGCATGCTTAGACAGCTAGAAAGAGAAAGAGAGAGCCAGAGAGGAAGGAGGGAAGGGATTGTGCAAGATTACTAAGGAGTTAAGGAGAGGATAATATATTATTTGAAAAATATAGTGACATTGAAAAGTTGTTGACTTTGTTGTTGACTTTGTTAAGAATAGGAGTCACATACAGCCCTTTAACATTGTATGGTCATTACAGAATAAGAGGGAAACAGAAAGAATTGTCAAGAATAGAAGCAATTCCTTTTATTAGAACCATGAGATAAGAAAGAGAGAAAGAGGGTAGAGGGAGGAGAAGAGGGAAGGAGGGAGGAAGGGCAAACAAAGGGAGGAGAGGAGGGGGAGACAGGAAGAGGGGGAGCAGGAGAGAGGATGTCTCTCATGTAAGCAGCACCGTCAGTGTTCTGCCTGATGGGCTGTTCTCACAGGTATTTAACAGATAATGCTGCAAATGACTCATTTCCCCAAATACAGCATATGCTCCTACTCAACATGGCATTAGCAGAGGGAATAATGGGCACATTCACCACATGAAAGGCAACAATTGCTTTTTGTCAGTTCCTTCAAACTCCTTACAGCTGCAGGAGGAGGACTGAGGGGATGCTGCAGAACGTCTTTTGCAAGAAAACCAAGCCCCACCTTCCCGGGATGGGATCTGTCACTTCACCTCTGAGTTTGCTGAGACCATGTAGCGATGATTTGGGGTTTTACTGAACGGTCATGCCAAGATGGGCTGGACCCACTGAGGACATCGGGCCTCGTCCACTTTCGCTTCAAAGTGTCACAACCAAGTCTGCCTGTTAGTGCGGTTTTCAGGCGTCTCCCTTTGAAGTTGCAACAGCCCCTTTGCTCATATCCATATACATAATGCATTTGTTTTCCTTTGTCAGCTTTGAGAACATGCCATTAGTCCCTGCTCTCTGCTTCCAGCCTGCCATGACTTTGGAGTGACAGCTCTTGGCAGTTTACATTACCATCATTAGAAGCCTCGCGATGTGTGTTCTCACCGGGGCTCTGTCAGGGTTTGATTCCAGCTTTGCAGCTTCAGCTTCTGTGATTTGTGAAGATCAGCCATCAGTTGTGAAGGGCTGTTTGAAAGACACAAAGAACAGACTTCGGATTGGAAAAAGAGGGCAGCTTATTTACTCTCCAATGTATCCTTGTCCAGCTTACAAGAGAACATCCATCTGGTGATTTCCCTACGTAAAATCGGCTAAGAGAGTTATCAAGTTGATACTTTACTTCTGAGACTTAACTATAACAGAGTTTATGTTTTTTTCTGTTTTTCTTGTGCAAAAGATGAACCAGCTCATAGAAATCTACAAACTGAATGTCAGAATGAATGCTTTTAATAAAACTGGAAAAATATATAAGAAAATATAAAAGCTAAGAGCAAATATTTATTACAATAATAGTATTAATCTTCAGGTCTCCTGTAGAGTTTGGTGGCCTCGTGGGTAAGGAGTCTAGAGACTAAGGGGTGCCTTATCCAGGCCATGCTCTTCACAATTACTTGCTATGTATCAGAGAGCTGGAAAATGACTGAAGATGACAGAAGAATTGATGTCTTTGGGTTGTGGTGCTGGAGTACTGAACATACCATGGACTGCCAAGAGAACAAAGAGGTCTATCTTGTAGAGGGTGAAACCCAGTTGTTCCTTGGAGGCAATTATTTTGAAGCTCCATCTCACATATTCTGGGCATGTTGCCAGGAGAGATCAGTCCTTAGAGAAGGACATCATTCTTGGAAGGGTGGAGGGACAACAGAGAAGAGGAAGACCTTGTATGAGATGGATTGACACAGTAACTGAGCTAATATGGGCAGCTATTTTGGAGACAGTGAGATTTGCTCAGGATATGACAGGTTCTGGGCTATTGTGCATATTGTTGCTATGAGTCCCAGGTGATTCAACGGCATATAACAACAACAAGCCTTCAATAAGGATTATATTTTAATATCAAGAAAACAAAAATGTTCACCTTTAGGTCAATAGGAAGCATAATACGGAAAAGATTGAGATTTTCAATGGCTTAATCTTACTGGGATCCACAACCAGTAAATACCCTTGGTACCAGCAATTAAGACATTAAAAAAACAAACACACAAAACCCCCCCAAACTTACCACATTAAGAGAAGCTGCAGTCAAGGTTATCTGTACAGTGCTAAAAGAGCACTGATATCAATTTAAAGACTAAGGTGAGCCTGATCCAAGCCATAATCTTTTCAATTGCTATGCATCTGAAAGTTGGACACTCACTCTCTCATAGCCATGAAGCTGGAACGAACTCATAGATGACCTTCGAGAGCATTTTAGAATTGATAAATCACACTGAATGAGACAATCTTTCTCCCAAGAAGCCACTGGTAGATTTGTAGAGATGTAGCATTTGAGTTGGGATTTCAAAAGAGTTAAAGACCTCCGCATAGAGTTATTAACTCATAGCTAACTCTCCAATAATTTTCAGAGGCTAAGTTATCCTTAGATTTGTGGTCAAATGCCGTCACCCTCCATTCAAGTATCAATGGATTTCCCATAATGACCTAGACTTTGAAGCCTAACCATGTTGGTAAGTGAGAATGGATATATTTATAAACAATACTCCAAACACTGCAGTGTATAAAATGGCATTCATTATGCTTACATAGGAAGCTCTAGTGGCCTAGTGGTAATAAGTTTCACTATGAATCTCAAAACAGGTAATTCAAATTCACCACGTTCCCTTTGAAGGTGAGATGGGCAATCCACTAACATGCATTTTATAGCCTCTGAAATCCTACGTGAGGGTCAGCTAGTGGAGTCAGTTCTTAATCTATGGCAAGGAATAAAAATATATAGTATTATTCTTATTTTAAATGTCCTTAATCTTTATGTTTTAAATGTTTTCATTTAATCCTACATTAAAAATATTCAAGATAATGAAAAAAATAACATTTAATCTTTAGAGTTCATCTTAAAATATTGCTGGCAAATTCGTTAAATGCCTTATAATGATATCGTGTACTGTGACATCTAAACTTGATGTGTGTTTTCAGAATGAATCAGTAAACAAGAATAAATTTTAATTGAAATGACCTTTAAAACAAATCCATATGTCACTCAACATCCTTGATATTTTCTGCAAAATAGACTGTTCTGTTGGTTGGATGTTGTGTAAACATCCCTAAATAGAAAGTGACAGTGTCCACTAATTTTCCACCTTCCAGTTGTTCAAGAACCTTGTTTTACTTTCAACCTAATGCTTGTCCTTTTCCTCTAGCTGGTACTATCACTAGCACTGTGTTTACTCAAAGTTGGGAGGCATGATCCACTTGATAGTAATATTTGCAAAAGCAAACTAAGAGAAAACCCTGTGACGCTGAAGACACACAGGGTACCTGAAATTGGATGCTATGCTTATGAGGCAAAATGTGAACCGTTCTATGGGAAATTTCTTTGTATTCTTTTTCTTAAGTAGAGAAAGTCTATATTAAAAGAATGATATTAAAAGAATGATATTAAAAGAATGATAGAATGTATAGTAACAGAACTTACTTAAACTAAGAACATAGACATTTATTATGACTACTCAGAATTATGTATTATAGCTTACATATGTAGTGTTTCATTATATCTGGCAATGCAATAATTTTGTACACAAAAAGCATGAGATATACACGTTATGTTCAATATATGTACACACATTATGTCACATTTTCTATAGGGGTTTTTGACTTATACAATTTTTTAATGTTTCTGAACTCAGAAGTTGTCTGCATGGGTGTTATGTAGTGTATTACACTACTGTTCTCTTCAAACACACTACCACAAATCCCAGAGGGGAGTCTTCAGGCATACTCATGCCAAAGAATATTCTAAATACAGGCAGTAACATTAAAATCATACTTTTCCAGTAAATTAATAGTTCATTGGTAAGATGGGAAAGTAGTCAACGTCCTTAATAGTATAGAAATGCACAGATGATTCCAGCAAGTGTATAATCATACCTTCTTTTTGTGTTCTCCTTAAAACACTTGGGCTAAAGTAGTGTCTGATGATTATCCCTTAAAGTTTTGTTGGGTTTTTCCCCAGACTTATTATTTGCAGGGATTAATAAAAGTGTTGTCCAGCAGATGTATTGTTGCTCCTAAATGATGTTCTCATGTATCTCTTTTAAGAATGAGGAGTTGGCCCTTCGTACCACATGAATGTGCCTGATATGTACTGACTTTGAGGAGACATCTGGTTGGGATTTACATCTTAATTCCTATGCTGGCAAATTATTTAATCAACCTATTTACATGGAAAGTTTTTCTTTATCTTGAGTATTTGAGCCTGAATGTCTCCTTTGTTAACAAGTATTTTCTAACTTATAACTTTGTTTGTACTATTAGGTGCTATTTGGTTTATGTTGATTCAATGCTTTGTGGTAGAATAGAACTGACTTATAAGATGCTTTATAGAATGCTAAATAGAGAGAACCACATCACTGGTTTTGTTTGTCTGTGGATCTGCCAATCTTTTTTTATTCTTGTTTTTGTTGTATGTGCCGTCGAGTCACCTGCGACTCATAGCGACCCTATGTACAACAGCCCTAAACCCTGCGTTATCCTGTGCCAGTCTCACTCTCTCTGACCACAGACCCCCATTACCCCAGTCACTGAATCAATCCATTTTATAGAGGGTCTGCTTCTCCTGCGCTGTCCCTCCACCTTCCCAAGCATGACATCCTTCTCTAAGGACCGGTCTCTCCTTACAACATGTTCAGAGTATGTCAGACGAAGCCTCAGAATCCTTGCCTAGTTTAACCCTCTCCAGGATGAACTTGTTCATTTCCTTAGCAGTCCATGGTACATTCAATACTTTTCTCCAACACCACAGCTCAAAGGCATCAATTACCTTTCTATCTCCCTAGTCATTGTCCAACTCTCTGATGCATAACAAGTGATTGCAAAGACCGTGGCCTGTATCAGACGCACCTTAGTCTCCGAGGACAGACCGTTGCTCTTCAGTACTTTAGAGAGGTCCCTAACAGCAGACTTTCCCATTGCTATATGTCTTTTCATTTCCTGGCTGCTGGTACCAAGAGTGTTGACTGTTGCGCCAAGCAAATTAAAGCTGTGAGCTATCTCAATCTCTTCACCATCCATCCTGATGCTGCCAATTGGTCCAGTGGTGAGAATCTTTGTCTTCTTAATATTGAGCCTCAATCCATATGGAAGGCTGCAGTCCTTGACCCTCTGCAGCAAGTACTTCAGGTCCTCTTCAGTTTCAGCAAGTAGGGTTATGTTATCTGCATAACGCAGGTTATTGATGAATCTTCCTCCAATCCTGATACCACACTTCTCATACAGCCCAGACTCCCAGATTATCTGTTCTTCATATGGGTTAAAAAGTTAAGAATTTAAATATTACCACCAGGGTTCCTAGATTGTTAGCCTTAATCTGGGCTGTTTTCTAGTTTTACAGGCTTCCATGTGAACTTGATCTACTTATGTATTTTCTTCCCTTTTTTTGTATTGAAGCTTTTTCAATTGTCTGCTTTTTAAAAATACTTTGGAAGCTTTCTGGAGATGGTAGAAATCAATAATTTCTTCATATTTCTCCCCTAATCCTTATCACATTATCTGCCTCAGATAAAGCATTTGTTGAAGAAAAGAAGACAGAAGAAAGAAAGATAGATGTAATTTTTCCATCTTGTTATTTGTCATTAGGAATAACTAATATTTTAGAGCTGTCTAGAACAATGCCTAAAATATTTCAAAAATATCCAAACCAATATGTGGGTGAATCAAGAAGTGAAAACAAAATATGAAAGCTGACCATTCTGTGCCTGTAAGTACATTTCCGCTAGGCTCTTATTGCATTCTTGTCAACGACTCTCTTTGTTGTTGTTGTTATGTGTCATCAAGTCAGCTCAGATTCATAGCAACCGTATGTACAACAGCTCTGAACCCAGCTCTATCTTAAGCCAATTATATCATCTCTGACCCACCTACCCCAGTCACTGAGACAATTCATATCATCTAGTGTCTTCCTCTTTTGCACCGTCCCTCCACCCTCCCAAGGACGATATTCCTCTTCAAGGACTGGTACCTCCTTGCCACAGACACAAAGTATGTCAGACGAAGCTTCAAAATCCTTGCCTCCAAGAAGCAGCTTGATTTCACCCTCTCCAGGACAGGCTTGTTTGTTCTCTTAGCAATCCATGGTATATTCAGTTCTCTTCAGCACCACAACTCAAAGACATTGATTCTTTTTATATTATTGTTAGCCATTGTCTGGTTTTCTGATGCAGTAATTGCATGCAGTAATTGCAAAAACCATGGCCTGAATCAGGTTTCTCTATGCCAACGTCATTGCTCTTCAGTGCTCTGGGAAGGTTCCTGACAGCAGATTTTCCCCTATGGGACCAAGAGTGTTAATTGTGGAGCCAAGCAAACTGAAGCTATTAACACTGTCAATCTTCTCATCATCTATCATGATGCTGTCAATTGGCCCAGTGGTTAAAATCTTTGTTTCTTGATGTTGAGCTTCAATCCATACTAAAGGTTGCAGTCCTTGATCTTCTATAGCAAATGCCTCAAGTCCTCCTCATTTTCAGCAAGCAAGGTTTTGTCATCAGCATTACTGAGGTTGTTGATGAGTTTACTTAACTACATTTTGTGTGACCAGAGGATTGTCCATGATAGGGACCATATGTGGCTCATTTTGACCATAAGACCAGAAGAATGTGGGGTGGATAGATAGATACATACATACATACATACATACACACATACATACATACATACACACATGTGAATTTTCCTAACACCCCCAGAAGAAACATAGCCCCTTGACTCTTTGAAATGAGTCTATGGAGGACCCTTTCAAGGTTGTTATCTCCATAATTCTAAGATAATTAACAATAATTGTTTCGAACCATCAAATACGTGACGATTACACAAGCAATGAGAAACTAATGCAATTTTGGCACTTGTCAGGTGAGGAACTAATTGCTGTGTGTCCTGTCTTTCCCGTATCTCTTTATAATAGGTCAGTGACTATGTGTCTTATGCTCAACTTCCACTTCACCCGGTCTCTCGTGGCTACGTCTGCTCTTGACCTCTGCCTGCGCCTTGGGTGTTTCAGTAATTTACCTTGAACCACTTACTAACTTGCAAATTCAAGCTCAGATTCATAGTTTTGGAATGGTCATGTATTTGGCTCTTCCAGTGACTACCATTTTTTTTTTGTTGTTGTTGAAAATAATAACACTAGTCCCCTTCCTTTTTAGTAGATTTTAGAATCATATTGTAGAATTTGGGGGCTTGTTTTGCTTTTTGTTTTTATTTTTTCTATGCCTGTGTTTTTTACTTGCTTGGGCTGCTTTTACTACTAATAATAACCAAGGAGCTTTGGTGGTCTAGTGGTAAGAAGTCCCGCTGTCATCTCAAAGGCACTTGTTCTTATCTACCTGGTGTTTCTCAGGAGAAAGATGGACAGTCTCCTCCTGTGTGATTTATAGCCTCTAAAAATCCACTGAAGGGTTAGCTATATAATTTAGTTCTTGTAAACACATAAAATTAACAACAACAACAAAGTTAATACTCAAGGTTAAGGTTCACACAGAACACATTCTGATCATTTAGAGTAAGGAATCAATTAAGATGGATTACTTATATCACTATTCTTTGCTTACTATGAATACAAAAACTTTATCTTATCCAACTTTTTGTCCCTAGCACCAAGCCAAGTATCTATTGCATAGCATGTGCCAAATTGTGAATGTGATTTTGAATTAAATGACAATTCAATTAAATAAATAAAACATACAATGCCATGTAGCTAAAGTATTAACAGACCATTTTGTATAGCCGTCAAATGAGTTGCCCGCCTTTCTTGTGATTATCTGGGAAAAAAAATTTAAAATTATTTTTAATGCCATAAATATAAATGAGAACCATTTTAGTTCATCATAGTCTCACCAGCTGAATGAAGTGTTGAGATGAGTTATGATTTCATAGCTAGAACCAGTTTATTTTAAGTAGGTAGTTGAAGCAAAGAAGTGAGTTCATGGCCTGCTAGTAAAAAAAATTGTGCTTTCTGGGACTAACATCGGAGTTGGGGGAAAATTAAGAAGGGATAAATAAAGTGTTCTGCATTGAAACAGAAGATTAGGTATTATTGTCATGACGAGAATGCAGAATGAAAGCTGCATAGTGGTGTGGACTAGGAGGAGGGATTATATAACAATATTTTTTAATTTTTTTTTTTTTTTACTTTTCAAAGAGAAATGTGAACTGGGGGAGGGGGTCAGGGTAGGGAGGGAGGAAAGTGCACAACAATGAATGAATGGAAATAAAAATAAAAATGTTGTGCTTTCAACCCAAAAGCATATGGCTTAAATTCACTAGTTGATTCACAGGAAAAAGATGGCTAATCAGCTCCTGTGTGATTGTTCCCCCTAAAACCTGCTGTAGAGTTAGCTGCTTGTCAGTTCTGACTCTATAGTACACAACAACCAAGAAACACAGGGTATTCTTTGAATTCTGTACTTCATTGCTTTTCGGAGCCCTTGGTGCTCTGGTGTTGTTATGTGTCATTGAGTTGACTCTGACTCATAGTAACCCAACGTACAGCAGCTCTGAAGCCTGCCCTGTCCTGAGCCAGTCTCACTAACTCCTACACCCCTACTCCCAATTACTCCAGTTACTATATTAAGTCTTCTCATCCAAGGTCTTCCTCTCCTGTGCTGTTTCTCCATCCTTCCAACTATGATGTCCTTCTCCAAGGACCAGTCCCTCCTGGCCACGTGCCTCTGTACACATTTTATATTCCCTCTAATTTTTGGTGAGCTGCAAGTTACCAAAATATCAAACTGATTAGGTTATATTAGCTAACATTAAACAGAAAGTGATTTGAACTTATTTGTAGCAAGAATATAACTGTTATGCAAAACATTTTTTATTATGAGCCAAGAAGATTATAGTACACAGGGTTCTTGACTTGTTATGATTTGAGACTTCAATCAAAAGTCAGTATCTTGGCATTGTAATATAAAAATTCTGTCTTGGAGATGGATCCAAGTTAGATTGAAGAAGGTTCATACAGATGAAGTGGTCAGAAAGAAATGAACTAAAACTTGTGATAAAAGGAAAATATTAATTGGTTACACTATGGGATTCTGTAACTTCACAAATATGTTAATATGAGGAAGTCAAAAGCTGTCACCTCGATAATTGATCAACAGCTCATACCAACAGTCTACTAATAGAAATGTCTTCCTTGTTGTCAGTTAAATTGAAAGAGTAGACTTATCAATCAGATATCTTAAGT
Source organism: Elephantulus edwardii (assembly GCF_000299155.1). Taxonomy (NCBI): domain Eukaryota; kingdom Metazoa; phylum Chordata; class Mammalia; order Macroscelidea; family Macroscelididae; genus Elephantulus; species Elephantulus edwardii. Next base: position 5,072,448 of record NW_006399868.1, read on the forward strand.
AATACTCTGGAGGAATCACGAATTAATGATGGTGATGAAAAGGATATTGAATTTTCATTTTTTTAAATGTTTGCAATAACTTATATATACACACACAAACATGCACACATGAATAACTTATAATTTTAGATGAAGAATCTCTTAATGTACTTCCTAAATAGATGTAGAGAGGTGAACAAAGAAAGAACCCACAATCTAGAAGAAAAGCAAACAATAATTACTTCAAACAAGCAATTAAAAATCATACTTTTTCAGAAAACAAGTAGATTGAAGAAAACATATATTGGTATGGCTTCATATCATTGCCAGATTTTATGAAAGGAAATATCTTTTTAAAATGAGCTCATGCTTTTGAGGGTCAAAAAAACTAGGAAAATTTGGCATGAAATGAATTGACACAGTGGCTGTGAGATTGGTCTCAGCATAATAGCAATTTTGAGAACAACTCGGGCATCAGGCAGAATTCCATTCTGTTGTAAGGAGATACTCTATGACTCTGGAGGACGTCTAACAAAGCAATGTTGGACCTAGAACTTCTCTACCAAGAGGACTTACCCCTTATCCCTCTGTAACTCTGGTTATATATAGTTATTAATATCTCAATGTTATTTTAAGGAGGGCTATTTTCTTAATTGTACCAACCATCATGATGAATCCTTTCTATTCTGATATAATTTTTTTCTTCATAAAGTCCGGTTTCTCAAATGATCTGCTTATATTGCACAGGTTGAATAGATACAGAAAAAAGATACAACACTCATACACACGTTTCTTGATTTTAATAAACCAAAAAGTGTTCCTTTGGTCTGGTCAGACAATAGTTTCATGGTTTAAGAAGGTTTTGTATGAACACGATTAAATTTTGTGAATTCTCTTTCTTCTCAATATAAATCATAGTTTATTATGATCCACACAATTAAATGTCTTTGCATAATCAATAAAACACAAATTGTTATTATTCTATACTTTGCAACAAGATCCATATGACACCAGAAAGTATATCATTGAAATTATGGCCTCTTCTAAACTTTGCTTGAATTTCTGACAGTTCCCTCTCAATGTTCTATTGTTTTTTTATGATCTCCAGCAATATTTTGTTTGGTGATATTAATGATACTGTTCTATCATTTCCACATTTTGTTCAGTTCTTGGGACTGAGGAGAAATATGCATTTCTTCCAGTCAGTTGGCCAGGTAGCTATATTCCCAATTTCTTGGCACAGTCTTGTGAACATGGTCAGTGATACATCTGTTAATTGAAATGTATCGTTTGGTATCTCGTCAATTCCTTGTCCTTATTTTTCTGCCAGTGCCTTCCATGTAGCTTGAACTTCTTAATTCATTACCATTGGTTCTTGATCATATACTGCTTACTGAAACATTTCATTATCCATCAACTCTTTTTCCAAAAGAGTTCTCCCCAACTTCCTTTAATGACTCCTAGATGATTAGCGATTTTTCTGATATCTTCTCTCCGTATTGCAACTCAAATTTTTTTTAGTTCTTTTAGCTTGAAAAACTTCAAGCTAGTTCTTCCCTTTTAATTTTCCAACTCCAGCTCTTTGTATATTCCATTGTAATTCTTTGTTTGTCTTCTCTAGCTGCCTTTGACATTTTTCTATTCATTTCTTTCACTTCTGCTTCTCTTCTCTTCTCTTAATTTTGGCTTCTTGACAGTGTAGTGCAAATTTTTAGTCTTTTCTGAAATCCCTTTATTTTTCTTTTCTTTGTTCATTATGTAATAAAAGTTTACTCTCTTGCTGGATGATATCTTTGATGTCATCCCATAAATCATCTTATCTTCAATCATCAGTGATCACTGCCTCAAACCTACTCTTGAGGTAGTTTTCAAATTCAGGTGGAATGAGTTCCATGTCTTATTTTGGTTCACATGGACTTTTTATAAACTTCTTCCGATTCAGTTTGAACTTATTTATAAGTAATTGATATCTCACACTCAGCGCTTGGCCTGGAATTGACTACTGATATTGAGCTTCTTCCCAACTATTCTTTTCACAAATACAGTCAGTCTGATTCCTGTGTGGTGTATCAGGTGAGGTCTGTGTGTATAGTCACCGCTTATGCTTCTTTAAAAGGACATTTAAAATGAATTAATCATTGAATGTACAGATTCCAATCATTGTTCTCCAACCTAATTTCTATCATCAGTTCCGTAGTTTACATCTACCACTCCCACCACATGGTGTCCAACTTTTGCTTTTCTGTCACTAATTATTATCAATGTGTCTTTATTGCATGTTTGCTCGATTCTGACTGCAAATGCCATTGTTGGTTTTGTTGTGTAGGGTAATGTTAGAACTGACCCAGAGCTGACCCACCTTCAGGTTTTCAGAGGCAATTAATTCCAAGTATAGCATCTGGTGGTTTCAGATGATTTTCTTTTGGGTTGGCAGTGCAACTCCTTACCACTCAGCCGCCAGAGCTTGTAAATCCCATTGTGCCTGTAAAAGTAATTCAGAATGAGAAAGACAGTGACTATTTTCATCTTATGTGATAATATTGATGATTGTCTTTGATTATTGATGGTACTTTGGTGATTTTATCTTTATTGGATTTTTTCACTTTCTTTTAATTTAAACATATATAATAAGTGTAATGAGAATATTAAAAATATGTAGCTCCATGTCAAACTATGGATAAACCACCCAAGTATTACCGTGAATGCATAATTTAAGTACTAATTTAAGTGCTAAAAATTGTAAAAGAATTGACACAAAGATACAATACTAATAGTTTTAATATTTATGTAATGCAAAAATAGAAATTAAGTCATTAAAAAGAAAAGAAATAAATTGTGCATTATAATAATATAAGAGAATTATAAATCTAAACTTCTAATAGGTGACAAGTGGTTAAAGCACTCATCTGATAATCTAAAGATTTGGTAATTTTAATGTACCAGTCAGTTTGCAGTAGAAAGATATAGCATTCTGTTTTCATAAAGGTTATGTCCTTGGGAACTCTATGGACCAGCTTTATCTACTCTCTATATGATCACTCTGAGTTAGAATTGACTTAACAGCAGTGGATTTGATTTAGGTTTTTGCATAAGCAGATTGAAAATATAAAACATTTCTAGATTATATCTAAGTTTATCTTAATTTATTAAAAAAATTCTTGGAATGCGTAAATAACTAACGTTTACTTACCAAGTACGATCAATACGTAGCCATATTCTTGTACTTTAGGTTTTTTGGGTTTTTTTGTTTTGATATATCAGTCCCTCCTAATTTAATGGTAGAATGCTTTCTAAATGTTAAAAAAAAATCCCAGATAGTAACTGTGTTTTTTAATCTGATATTAAGCATGAGGAAAAGAAGAGCACTTCAAATTTATTTATATATTCCTATGTATTTCTGATATTCCATCCTATAAAAGATAAAGGGGAGATAATGTACAAACAAATCTCAACACCTGGTTATTGGCAAGGGTATTTGATAAAAGACTGATGAGAATATATTAGGATAAATTTTCTGTAAGGCAAATTGGAAATTTCAAAAGAAACTTATCACAGTGGCCAAGAGTATATTAAAGGAGCTAGATATGAAGATATTTGCCACATTATTTATAAGAGCAAAATATCAAAAGTAATAAAAATGAACACTAATTTAATCTTTGTTAAAGGAATTTTCATCATTCCAATAAAGAAAAGTATATGGCTAATATATTTGTAATTAGAAGAATATTTTATTATATAAACATATGAAGAAAATACCCAGCACATGTTATTAAACTAAAAATAACTTGTACAGTTACATATACATACTCAACCTAGGAAAAATACACACACAATCATTGACACAAATAGAATGTGAAACATCAAAAGGTCAACAGTGATTTTATCTGAGAGATGAGAGTGCAAGAGAGCTTTTTTTTTGTGCTTTCAAAGATATATTTCTGAGTTTTTAAAATAAACATGAAGTTTTATAAACATGAAAAATATTCTTTTGAAGCATCCAGATCCATATGTTCTTGGAGACTTTTTGCCTGTTTTCCTGGCAGCCTGTCCAAGGCTGTGATAGGCATGGAGGCAGGCAGTCACATACTTGGTGAATAACCATTAACAGTTGAATATTTCTATACTATTCCTGACCACTGAACACCAAACCCAGCTACTGCCAGGGAGTAGATTCCCATCAATAGTTACCTGTAGCTGGTCTCTGAGACTTTAAATTGTTATGGGAAGAATCTTTGCCTCTTGGAGCAGCTAATAAATTAAAACTGCTGATCTTTTGGTTAGAAGTACCACTTGTAATGCACTATGCCATCAAAGCTCTTAATTCTCTTTTTTCTTTTCTTTTTAAGGTGACTATTTTGGGTCAAACATTCTTCTAAGTGGTATAGCACTGGTCTGTCCATTTGCTGTACAGAGGTAACTCGTGATTACTGTGATGTTGAACACTGTGACATAGATATGCCAAATGTGATAATGGTCACCCATGGTGGACAGTGTTTGGTGGAGCTCCCCGGTTAAAAGAAGCTTGGAAGCAGCAGTGGCATCCACTTCTAAAATAGCTTGCCTCTGGAAACCCTATGAACTTGGGGAAAGAATGAAAGTTTTACAAGTGTTCAGGTCTTTCATTCATAGGGTTGTTGTGAGTTGTCTATGACTCAATGGAACTTACCAACAAAAGCAACAATGGCTAGAAAATGCATGCTACACTGTAATAGTTGAAGAGAAGGACTATCTGAAAGGAATGGATGATTAGAGATTATATGTAAGACAATTAACAATAATGGTATGGAACAAGACACACAGAGTGAATTGGGGGAAAGGGAGGGAGAGGAATACGTGCCAGTGAGTGAATGACAACCTACGCTTTCTGGAAACTTTTTCTAAGATTACAGTTAAAAAAGAGCTCATTTTTCTAACCCCAGGGGTGCTAACTCAGAAGCTGAATTTTCCCTGGCGTTCTAAAAACTGCTTTACTTGTTTTCTAAAAAGCATAGTAAGGTATAGATTTCTTGGTGGCAAAGGGTAACCTAACAATGTTCTTTTAATTTGTATTTTCAATTCTAAATGTTCCAGCATTTTGAACGATCTGTATACACAATGATAATTTATGAGGTTTTAATATTGTTATAATAGAACATATATTTTCAGTTTTAAAAATGAATTTTAAAAAATTCTATAAAATAAAACTAGCAAATCTACACCCATATCCATGAAGTTGATTTTCACTCAAGGTGATGTCAGATGCCACAGAGTTCCACAGGGTTTTACTGATGGTCGTCTTTATGAAGGTACAGTTAGCAAGAAGGGAGAGGATTGGATGTATCAAACCACCAGCATTACCATCCATGCCACAGAGCAGGTCTTATAATTGGCTAAGGCTCATGAGATGCTTGGATAAGGTTTTTCCTAAAATAGTCTATTGAGATTGGTGTTGCCAAATCAAAGGCCATACTTATCTGGCTGTTCAAATTCACCAGCCACTCCTCAGGAGTAAGTTAGTCAATAACCTTCTACATGATTTACCATCAGAAACCCCACAAGAAGGTCAGTTATAAGATGGTTCCAACAGAGCAGAAAAGGAAATGAGCGGAAGGGACAGCTAAGAGTCAGTACCAAGAGAACAGAAAAGGAAATGAATTTCAGACTTGTCAGAAGAAAACAAAATAAAACAAAGCAAACAAACAAAAACCCCCACAGAATACTGCCTTTATAAATATTTTCTTGTGGAAAAAATGTCTTTAAATATATCTCCTTTTCCTTTTAGACTGCAATTCTGCTGAACTGACTCAAGTCTTTGGACTAACAGCAAAATGTGATATTAATTTGATGAGTATTTTCTTATGCAAATACTTCTCTGTGCCTACTCTCATAGTGGCACATTATATTAAGAAATAAATCTTTTATTTATCACAAACATGTAAGAAGTACCTACAAACTATGTTAACCTCAGAATCTGACAAAATGGCATCTGTAGGAAATGTTCTTAACTTCACATACCAAATGCTAAAGATTCTCTTTATCCTCTCAGTTTAGAAAAACTGACCCTCTTACAGGGATGATGAGAAAAGGGAAAATTACTGCCATTATCTGGGACAGTGTTGGATGATCTTCTGTGATAGAGAGAAAAAGTAGAGCTTTTAACCTAACAGAGATGAGTAGGATAATGGATGACCTACAATGAACTGTAGCTTTTCCATCACGTGAACTTGATGATGAATTTCACAATGAAGGAAGCTGACACAAGAGTAATGAATGAGATGAATTTGGTGGTTTTCCATTTGTAGAAAGTTGAAGAGATCAATACATTCGATTGTTGCTTTTACATTAATATGATCACTTACCCCATCCTCTTGCTTCATTAATAACGTTGGCTTGACATTCTGCAGAGAGAAAAGCAATTTACTTGAGCTAGCTAATGTATTTCACTTGGATACATCAAAGCAACTACATTTTTGGTAGAGGAGATCTTGCTATCAAGCATGAACTTTTAGACAATTGAACAATGTTTTAATTAAAAAGGTTGAGCTTGTTGGTCTGATAGAAAGTGGTGGGATGGTCAAGATCACGGCCTTTGTCACGCTTCCAACCAGGAGCTAAACTTATACATGTGGTTCAGCTTCCAGCCAAATCATAGATAGGCCTAAAATGTGAAACTATAACAACATCGAGGTATTCTCTCCTTAGAACAATCAATCACATGAGATCAAAAGGATAGCACTTGCCTAGGGATACGTTTCAAAAGACAAGGGTTGATAGGATAGAGAGATCAATGGAAAAAATGGATCACAGGGAAGAAATGGGAAGAATGTCAGTAAGGATTGTAAACAATGTTTTCAAATGTTATAAACTAGTAGAAAATGTAAAACAACAAAAAAACTAATTATGAAACACAAAAAAATAAAATAAAAAGTAAAAAAAAAGGATTGTAATTAAAGTTGTAAAAAAAAGAAATGAATGATTGACTGGAAGGCACTTGCTCTGTAAACTTTCACTCAAGTCATAAATTTTTGTAAAGAGAGATGGTTTGATTTATTAAAACCATCTTTTATATTCATATATGAGACACTTATTTCTAATAAAGTTTCTTTTTCACAAGTTCCATTTGTAATGCCAAAAATACTACCCATCTTCCTGCAAGGAATATCTACTTTCTCTTTTACTAAGTATGGGATTCTGAGATTCTGTCCAGGAGAATCATGGGCTTTAGCATTAAAAGGGAGAAAAAATCATAACAAAATAGTTTTAAAATATTGCAGTGTAAAAAAAAACAACAACAAAAACCCCACAACTGTTTCAGTGTGCGATGCTCAGTTCATTCCCACCTCATATTAAAGTGGAAATGTGCTTGGATTCCTAAACATGGAAGCAAAACGTCTTGTCTTTGGTATTTACAGATTAAAAAATGTAGGACGATAACTCTGCTGAAGAAAGGGCAAATTATCATGTCTCAAATGAAGAAATAAGAATAAACACCAGATGCGTTGGTTCTGAGTCCTTCAAATAATACCTGGATATTAGAGATACAAATGCTTAAGGGAGAAGATGTATTACACTGGGAATGTCTGCAGTCAGAAATCTATCCAAATTATTGAAGAGGAATGACCTTAGTTGAGTACTAAAGCACACTTGATGAGGTCTTCTCAATCACTTGCTCTGGTGCAAAGAGCTGGGCAATGAATAATGATGCCGGAAGTATTGAAACCTTTGAGCTATAGTGTTGGAGGAGAGTGCTGGATATCCCAGGGTCAGCCAAAAGAAGAAAGAGCTATGTTCTTGGAGAAAGTGGAGCCCGAGTGCTACTTGGAGGCAAAGATGATGAAACTTCATCACTTCTACTTCTAGTATGTTAGGAGAGGCTACTTCTTGGAGAGAAACATCATACTTGGGAAGGTAGACGGATGACAAAGGGGGAAAAGACGCTCAACCGGGTAGATGGCTCGGTGACTGCAGCAATGGGCTCAAGTGTGTTAGAAACTGTGAGGATGGCAAGCGTAGGACAGGGTTCAGTTTGATTTGTCATAGGGTCACCGTGAGGCACACTCAGCTCAGTAATAACAACAACAGCAAAGACCACAGCTATTTCTTACTATTTAATACATGAATAAAGTGAACATTAGGATGGAAATAATCAGAGAAGTCTTCTGAATTTAAATACGTATGAAAGGTTTAGTAATTGCAATCTTAACCATTATTATTCATCTGTTGTTATTTGCTGTAGACTTGGAACCAACTCATAGCTGACCCTCCAGAAGGTTTTCAGAGACAGTTAATTGCATGGGAAGTGATTGCCCATCTTTCTTCCAAGGAGCAACTGGTGGATTCGAACTGCATTCCTTTGGGATGGCAACACAGCTTGTTATTATTCTATTTCACAGTGTGTAATGATTTTTATAACCATAAAAGTTTGTAATTAGATGGGCAATAAAATAGTTTATTACCAAGTTATTGTTCATTTGTTGGAGTATATGGACCAGTATATTCATCTAAAGGTTTAACAAGTCAAGTGTTAGTCTCTCTTGAGAGTTTTTTCCTTACCTTAGTTAATTAGAAAAAGGAACAAAAGACTACATAACAAGGATTTTGAAACGGATTCAAAACGAAACTTTCTATTGCCTAATGTGATGTTCAGTGTCATGTGTAACTTGACTAGAATATAATTCTCAATAGTTTGCCATAGGCTTTGTAATTACATTTGATTTGTGATCTGATGAAAGCAGCCCATCCATTGAAATAGGACCTCCTGGAGGTGTACTTGCTTGTGCTATGTAGACAGATCCTCAAGCAAAGCTCTGTCTCTCTTTCTTTGTGTGTGTGTTTTTTTTCTTTCTCTCTCTCTTTCTTCCTCCTTCCCCCGCCCGCCCCTCTAGTCCTCTAACCCTTAGATTTTGAAACAAAGTTTGCAGAAGAATTTAGCCTACTGCCTGACCTGCAGATTTGAGATGCACCGAGCCATGCCACGCCATGAGCCAGGAGAGGCTCTAGCTTATCACCTGACCCGTGGATTTGGACCTTGTCAGTCTTCACAATTGCATGAGCTCTTTTCTTCTGGCAATTCTTTCCCTCAATAATTATATATATTTACTTCATTGAATTTAACAGGCAAAAGGCACTTGTGGTTGTCATGTGCCTTTGAGTGGAAATTGACTCACAGCTGACTCTCTAGTGCGTTTTAGAGACTGTAAATAGCATACTGTAAATAGACATATTCTTCCTGGGGGATAGCTGATGGATTCTTACAATCTACCTTGGGACTGGCAGAGCAACTCCTTACCAACAGAGCAAAAGAGCTCTTGAACTATTTTTACGTCAAGTGATCCACTTATTTAAAATTGATTTGATGCTCAGAATTCTATCCATATTTCTGAGCTCACATTTTCATTCATTCGGTCTCACACACATCCACGGAGTCATGTCTGATCCATAGCCCCTCCACTGGGTTTCCAGGGTTGATAAAGTTGCTAGAAGGAGAGTGCTATCTTTTTCCCTCTGAGCAGTACACATATTCCAGTCATTGATCCTTTGGTTAGCCCTGTGTTTTCCTGTTTCTTTACCTTGGAGGATAGGCTATATTTCTGGAAGTAGTCAATGGAGAAACGAATTCCAGGAGGCTTGGCTTCCAGAGACAGAGGCACACGGCCAACTGTTTTAGTAAACTTATTTTATGTCTACTCAGGAGCATATGAAAGTCAATTATGTGGCTTGGTAATGGTTGCTAAGTCAGACAGAATGAGTAGGTATGGATAAAGAATTGTTAAAATGCTATCGTCAGTCTCTAGAGAAGCATAACATCAGCAATTAAAAGTGATTTAACAGGAGATCTAGAGAGTGGAAGTGGCCCAAGGTCACAGATACGCGGGAAGAATGTTGACCCTAATCCAGGCATTTCTTCTAATTGTCAAGTGAATCTTAAAAATGAACTGTTCCTTTGTATCAAATAATAGATATTATATTTGTCTGGGGCTAGTATTCTTTTTATGACTATGAAATAAGACATATTTCAGCAATTATTGTTCTAAAATTAGAAAGCACACATTCTCTTAGGCTTTATGTTCAAGAAAATATCTTTCATTATTTATGCATTCAATACAGTCATACGAAAAAACGTCAAATAGCATCAGAGCATTATCAATTGTTGATAGTATTTAGTGCTTCCTTTTTTTCCTGAAGGAGCTGAGGAGCAAGACTCTCAACAAGACAGTGAAAGTCAGTGGGAAAATGGGCTCAAGCGGGGTGACTGCAGAGCGTGGCGAAGGACGGAACAAGGTTTCATTCCGCTGCAGGCTGGGTTCCTCGTGGGGGTGAGCGTCATCGTGACTAACGACAGAAACAGCCTCAGCAGCAACACCAACAATAAAGGCGCCATCTAAATTGGATAAAGAGAATTGACAGGTTGTGAGGGCTAAATACATAATAGATATGATTTCACCTTCGGATAAACATCATAATTATTTAATAAACTAAACATACCATATTATATAGACCTAATAAGTTTAAATTACATTCTCTAAAATATTTTGTTTGCCTGGAAACCCTATGAACCTGGAGAGAGGATGAAAGGCACACAAGCATCAAGAACTGTCCTTCACAGAGTCGCTATGAGTCGCCTGCGACTTGACGGCACTTAACAACAACAACAACAATATTTTATTTCTTAATTTCCCTGAGAAATACTCTATTTCTTTTAAAAGTCACTTTATAGGCAAGATGAGAAATAAATTAAGAAGTCTGACTATGGTGATTACTTAATATATAGACAGAAAGTAAAATAAAAATAATTTAAGGAAGGATTCACGTAATCATTTTTTATGGAAAATATTAATTAATCCCAGCATTTTCTACATTTTGTGTTTCTATAGAGGTCAGTAGAGCATCTTAGATGATAATTACAAAAACACATAGATAATATTGGGCCTTGTGGGTTTTTATTTTATTAATTTTAATGAAAGTTTACAGAGATTTTGGATTTCCATTGATTCATTGTTGCACACTTTCCTCCCTGCCCACCCCTCCCCACTAGTTCATTTCTCTTTGAAGAGTAAAAAAAAAAAAATAATAAATTCTTTCATTGTTATAGAGTCCTTCCCACCTCGCACACCCATCCTCAGTCCCCTCCTCTATGCAGCTTTCATGCTGGACTCTGGTCATGACAATAATACCTAATCCTATATTCCTCCTAAGCAGTTCTCTCCCTCATCTGTTTCAATACAGCATACATTATTTATCCTCTCTTAGTTTCCTCCCTGACTCCGATGTCAGTCCTGCTTTACAACAGTGGCACTATGCAGTATTTGTCCTTTTGTGACTGAGATATTTCAATACAACATCCTCCAGGGTCACCCGTTTTGTATAATTATTATACAAAATGGGCTTTGGTAAGTAACAATGACAAGCTTAAGTGCATACAGTATGTTGTCAAGTGCTCACAAGTGGATGAGACAGTGGGGCAGTTAGTGAGATCTTGTAACGACCGAGCTGCTGGGTTGGTATGTTTGGTGCACTCGGTTGCTCATACTCAGCTGAACACCTTAACCTTACTCACCTGGTGAAGGCAAATTCTCTATGTGACTGATGACAGACTATATTATCAGTGTAGACCCTACACAACATCACTTTAATGAAGGGATTCACTTCACACTCATGTCAGTGTGGGAATGGCTTATGCTGACGGGACTCTATGTTTCTACTCAGATCCCCATTTTCTTGATATAAGGATGGCGTGCCTTTCTAAAGATAGAGTGACCTAGTCTGTAGGAAGCTGTGATTTTAACACAAAGGTGGTGCCTCATGACAATTTGGATCAAACAGTGGCTCCGCAATAAAAAGATGCGATAACTCCTTTCGATTTAGAGCCTCTGAAAATCCACTGGAGAGTCAGCTATGAGTTGATTCCAGCTTACTGACGTTAAGGGTTTTTCTTTTAAGGTGGCAGAACCTTGCATGACTAGTGCAGGATTAGAAGCAGATATGTAAAGATATGATCAGTCTGATCTGATGAAGAGGAAGTCTCCTCAGTGGTGTGGTCTTCAGTGAATATATGCACTCTTCAGAAAACTTGAGAACATTTAGCTGCCTGGCTCTTGACCTCTGACGATGAATCAACAGGCCGCCATACTTGTTGACTTTGGACTCATCAGCCTCTGAAGCCAGCAGTCTGTGACCCTTTTGCCTTTAAATTTTGACTTTGGGGCTCATCAGAGTCTGAGGTTAGCAGTCTCTGAACCCAGCTTTCTACTGACTATCAGTGACATGGAATCCCTAGCTTCTGCGGACCTCCTCTCTTGAGGTCTGACTCATAGTCTTGGGTCTTTCCAGCCTCTACATTCATGTGTTTGGAAGCAGGAGTGGCATCCACTTCCTAAACAACATGCCTCTGGAAAGTCTATGAACTTTGATAAATGGCAATAATTATAGAAAAGCTTCAGGCATTTTGTTGATATGGGTTGCTATGAATTGTGTTTGACTTGATGGCAATCAACAACAGCAACATTCACATCAGCCATTTCCTCTCTGTCTCTTTCACATTGCTACAAATATTTGTTAGAATTAGTAGAAGATATCATTGGGTTTTGTCTCCCTATATAAAGCAACCTACGACAGGTGTCCAGCACTGACCTACACGGCTTCTTCATGTCAGTGCTAGTTAGAGGCAATTTCATCACAACATGAAGACTCCACACGATTCACTGCAGAGCTGTATCTGTATGTTTGTCAATGTCTTATTTTTAAGAAGTTCTTACCAAGCTTTTCTTCCTCAGTACCTCTGTGTAAACACCAACCACCAATCTCTTAGTTAATAGTCACAGATGTTAACGCATAGGGACTTTGTGGTCTCTAAAGAAATGAAAAATCAATGAGCAAAAATAGACACAGCTTAAACATTAATGCTGCTTTTAAATTATTAATGTGCATTAATGTAAAAGACACTGTGCTATTTAGCAATTATGTCAACTTTCAAGTTCAGCAAGTGCTCAGCAAACACCTCGACTTTCTTGATGTTGCTATTGTTGTTGTTATGTGGTATTGAGTGGCTTGAGACCCTATGTGCAACAGGCATGAACACTTCTCTATCTTGAGCCAATTTCTTTGTCTCTGATACACCTATGTTCATTACTCCAGTCACTGAGTCAATCCATCTCATCCTCGGTCTTCCTCTCCCATGTTGTCCCTCCACCCTTCCAAGTGTGAGGTCCCTCTCCAAGGGCTGATCCCTCATGACAAATGACCAAAGTTATGTCAGACAGAGCTAGCCTCAAAATCCATGCTTCCAAGGAGCACCCTGGTTTCACCCTCTCTAGGACTAACTTGTTCACTTAGTGCACCATGGTATATTCAACACTCTTCTCCAGCTCCACCACTTAAAAACATAGATTCTTCTTTTGTAATCTTTAGTCATTGTTCAGCTCTCAGATGCACAGAAAGTAATTGTGAATACCATGGCCTGAATCAGGCACACTTTAGCCTTCAGACTGACACCACTGCTCTTCAGTACTCTACAGAGGCCCTTTACAGCAGGTTTTCCCCAGTGCAATTCCTCTTTTGATTTCCTGGCTTCTAGTACTGAAAGCAGTAGTTGATTGTGGAGTAAGTAAGCTAAAGGTCACTTAACATTTTCAGTCTCTTCACTGTCAGTCATGATGCTACCAACTGGCCCAGTGGAGATAGATCTTTAGAAATAACTTTATCCCTACATCAAAGGGTCATCATGCTTGGAAAGATAGAAAGTCAACGAAAGAATGTAAGACTCTCAATGAGATAAAGAAGCACAGTGACCGCAGCAATGGTCTCAAGTGTCTCTGAGATGATGAGGATGGCACAGGACATGGTTCAATTGAACTTGCTTGACTTGACTTCACCTAAGAACAAAAATAAAATCGTGTTTGAAAATAACCTAATAGCATCAATCTATATGATTAATGGAAAATTGGGGGGGAAATAGGACTAACACCCTGTCAAAGGAAACATTTAAAAATTTTGAGGCAAGGGATTTTTCCTGCTAAAAAGGAAGCAGACCCTAAGACTCTACCAGGTGGAATCTTTCTTCTTTCAATATAAGAAATAACACTGACATCAATATTTTTTTAGATGTTTTATCTTGTGGGAAAGTTTGCAAAATAAGAATAAAGCAAAAAAGCATTTTGGTTATTTTACTGTGTGGATTGTGTTTTTTAAGGAAAGTGGCAAAAGTCATTATCACCTCTTACAAGTCAGAACTATGGAAAAAAAATTTGTGAAGTCTAAGTACAGTAGAAACAGAATTCAATTATATGGAAAAAATTAGAGCTAAATATAAAGTATGCAAATAAACAGGCACGTAATAAAAAGCTGGAAAAATGATAGTTTGAAGTGAAAATTTTTTTCATATATGAATTTCTTAGATGTTTAACATTTCCAAAAATATCTTTTTGGCTTTTCACATTTAAAAATGAGAATCAAAACTAGTAGTTACCAATACCTTTTTTGTTTGTTTGTTTCTTAGAATGAAGATAGCTATTTTTGTGAATTATCCTATTCTTTTATTCTAAATGCAGTAAAAAGCAGTAAAAATTAATTCAATTTTTATTTTCGTCCTAAAGATATCATGTTTTGAATGTGTTGAATTTTACCTGTACTGACTAGATCTCTAGTTGGAAAAGCATAAAAGTAAAATTTAAAGATTGATTACCTGGTATTCAACCCCAAAATTAAATTCTGTAGCTTTCTTTTATTTTATTATTGTCACATTTTGATCACTTCACAATGCACAGACTTGGTTATCATAGATTTCAAATTATCTCTTGTAACCTTATCTAGAAATTTATTCATGACATTTGGTCTTGGGAAAACATCTTCTATTTATAAACAAATATGCCTTGTTGTTGTTGATTGCTGTCGGGCACAACTCATAGCGACCCTATGCACGAAAGGCCTGAAGCCTTTCTATAATGGTCAACATTTATTGAAGTTCATAGAGTTTCCAGAGGCATTTTGTTTAAGAAGCGGATACCACTCCTGGTCCCAAACCTGTCTTAAACTGGGAGCTCCTCCAAACACTATCTACCATAGGTAACCATTAGGGCACTTGACACCCCAATGGCACAAGTTTCAGCATCACAGCAACCCCAGCTTACCTGGATGAGAGAGGAAGAATCATTGCCTTTAAATTGTGGTGTTGGAGAAGAGTAATGAATGTCCGAAGTACGACCAAAAGAACAAACATATGTGTCCTGGAGAAAGTACAACTAGAGTTGTCTTTAGAGGCAAGACAGTGAAGTTTGCCTCATTTATTTTGAGCATATTATTTGGAGAGTCTATTCCTTGGAAAGAGACATTAAGCTTAGGGAAGGAGAGGATAAGTGAAAAGAGGGGAAGGACTTCAATGACATGGAGTGACTCGGTGACTACAGTTATGACCTCAAGGTTGTTGGGGATTATAAAGATGGAGAGATGCTTCCACTTATGACAGGGTTCAGATCTGTTGTTTAAAGAGTCGCTATGAATTGTATTTGACTTGATGGGACGTGACAACAGCAAACCAGAGATAATGATGTCAGCTATTGACTGCAGCCCCTGGACTGGGGGAAAGGGATAGAAAGTGGGAATTTAGAGGAGACAGAAAAGAAAAGAAATAAAAAAGGGCCAGAAAAAATGGTAACAAAAATGTAGTGTTTTTTTTTTGAGAATTCAAAGTCAAGATTTAACCCCCAACTATTGACTTCTTATCCTGAAGAATCTGAGAAGAGCTTATTCTCAGAGCTTGGAGGAGAGATACACCTGATACCTATCTGATATATGTGACAATGGTTTTGGTTGTTGTTTTTTGGTATTTTAGTTATTTTTTGTTTGTCTTTTTAATGCATAAGGTTAAAATAATTTAAAATGTCTTGCACCGATAGAAGTTAGGGAGATTTGTACCAATATACAGTATATCATCAAATTCCCTTGTGAAAATTCTTTTCACAGATATTTATAGGTTCTTTTCTGGACTTAAGACATTACAATTTACTCACTTTTAGAAATAGAATAACTTTAGGAAATATTTCTGTGTCATATAAATTCTCAGAGTGAAAGAAAGCATATGATTTGTGAATATTTTCATTCTCAAGTTTCTCAACATTTCACACTTTTTAAAAATCTATACAAAGTCAGGGATTTAATTACAAATACACATGTACATAAATATACATGTACACCACTTAAATTCTTTAAAGAACTTGCTGAATTAGTTACTCTACTTAAAAAGAGGCAATAATAGATACATATCAAAGATGTTTCCTGTGTGAGGTGCGTCTGTTAATTACTATAATTTCCTTTTGTCTAAAATGTTTTCTACTTTGTTTGTTGCCTTATGTCACTGACTTCCTCCTCCAATCTTGGGGGTAGCACAAAACCTGTTTGTAAGTTAATCTATGCTTCACATTATTTTTGCGCCAACTATTTTATTAAAGGATTAACATATGATCAAATAAGTCAATAATGTACAGTGAAATCTAGACTTCAAATTCTCAGAAAAAGACTACCTTTTTTACCATATTGGTAATTTTAGATAATTTAGGGATTATAATCATAGGTAGAAAAAAGAGTCCATCTCTGGGTGACGTGTATCTGTTCCACCACTCATATTTTTTTAGTTATTTCACTGAACAAATTCTCTTCTAGCTAAGCTAACTTGGTTGAGTTTCCAGGAAATGTGATGAAGTCTTAGCTGATTGAGAGACTCTTTGAGAGATGCTAGTGCAATCTGTTTAATTACTGATAAATCCCACATGTCCAGAACACGTTCTGAAAGCTAATAAACAAAAATTGTTTTTAGAATGAATGATTTTGTTATCCTTGATTTATGCAGGAGAAATTTTGTTTTGTTGTTGTTACGTGCTGTTGAATAAATTGTAACTCATTGCAATTCCGTGTACAACAGCTCTGACCCCTGCTCTATTCTGACCCAAACTTACTGTCTCTGACACACCTACCCCTTTACCCAAGTCACTGAGTCAATCCATCTAATAAAGAGTTTCCCTCTCCTCTGCTGTCCCTCCACCTCCTAAACATGATAGCCCTCTCCAAGAACTGATCCCTCCTTGCAACATGCCCAGAGTATGTCGAAAGGAGCTTCAAAATCCTTGGCTCCAAAAAGTAGCTTGGTTTCACCCTCTCTAGGAAGAACCTGTTTGTTGTTCTAGCAGTCCATGGCATATTCAATACTCTTCTCCAGCACCACAGCTCAAAGGCATCAATTCTCCTTCTATTTACAGACATTAAAATCACAATTAAGTAAGCACTAAAATCTACACGTGTTAATTTTCAGATTTTACTGAAAAAATCTTTTTTAAATTAAAAGAAAATAGCACTGGCAAGGCTTACTAGACTTTCCCCTTTCTGTTTCTACCCTGTTCTGAGTCCAAAATGTCAATGTGAAAGTATGGTTTGAATAAAAATCCTTTACTTTGACAACTGGTTAAAATGTCATAGAGGATGGCAACATGTGTGCTAATTGATTACATTTTACCTCATTATGATAAAGAGATTTTTGTATCTCCTCAAGTGTCTGTGGGAACCCATTACCTTCCACGGCTTTTGATTATTACTGTTCTTAGCACTGTACTGTTTCATTTCTTGGCAGACCAATAATGGCTGTCTAACATTATTGCATTATGCCATTGTCATCAGCAACACAGAAATGACTCAATCAAGCTTACAGGAAGCATACTATATATTTTCATTTTCACTTAAACCATAAAGATCTCTTGAAGCAGTGGAAAAATTATCCTGTTAATTTTTTAAATAGCCTTTTAATTACAATACTTAAGTCCTGCGTTGCCTTTAATTATGGTTTTTATTTCTTGTGACTGTTAACTATTTAATGATACAAACTTCCTTTATTGGACTGTCAAGAAAACAAACTGATTCATCCTGGAGAGGGTTAAACCAGGCTGCTCCTTGGAGGCCAGGATTCTGGGGCTTCGTCTGACATACTTTGGACATGTTATAAGGAGGAAGAGATCCTTGGAGAGGGACATCATGCTTGGGAGGGTGGCGGGATGGCGCAAGAGGGGAAGACCCTCTATGAGGTGGATTGATTCAGTGACTGGGATAATCTGGATGGGTGTGTCAGAGACAGTGCGATTGGCACAGGACAGAGCAGAGTTTAGGGCTGTTGTACTTAGGGTCGCTGTGAGTTGCAAGTGACTCGACAGCACATAACAATAACAACAACATAATATATAGCTTCTTGGAATTACAGAAAGATATGAGCTATGAGTTCCATATTTCCTCTTTCTGCTGTATTAATTTTCTAATGGTTAAGTTATATTAAAAGTAAGCCTCTAAATCCTGTGGTATGTTATCAGAAGGCATCGGGCCCTGGGAAAAGTCCTCATTCTTAGAGAAGTGGAGGACCTGCAAATGAGAGGAACACTCTCACTAAGACGGATTCATACAGTGGCTGTCATGATGGCTGAAGCGTAGTGGAAATTGGAGGCTGATGCGATGCAGGACAGGATTTTGTTCTGATGCACAGAGCCAACTCAACGACATCCACAACAGCTACCCACAAATGGCAGATATCAAGCAAATGCACAGATGATAATTGAATCTAGGCCTATTATCAATTACAGTGCCATTGAGTCAAGTATAACTCACAATGACCCCATGAGCAATAGATCCCAACTCTGTCCTGTCCAGCACCATCCTTACCGTCCTCAACATACGTAAGTCCATTGTTGCATCAAGCCATCTCATCAAGAGTCTTCCTTTCCTTCACTGACGAACCTCCTCTTTTCAAATAATGATGTCATTTTCCAAAGAATAACCACACCTAAAAACATATCCAAAATATGTGAGATGAACTTTCATCAACTTTACCTCCAAGGAACATTCTGGTGGTTCTTTCTCCAACACATATCTGTTTGTTCCTTTGGTTGTTGTTGTTGTTATGTGCCATCGAGTCGTTTGCAACTCATAGCGACCCTATGTACAACAGCCCTAAACTCTGCTCTATCCTGTGCCAATCACACTGCCTCTGACACACCCATCCTGATTACCCCAGTCACTGAATCAATCCATCTCATAGAGGGTCTTCCCCTCTTGCGCTGTCCCTCCACGCTTCCAAGCATGATGTCCCTCTCCAAGGACCTGTCCCTCCTTGGAACATGCCCAAAGGATGTCAGACAAAGCCCCAGAATCCTTGCCTCCAAGGAGTTGCTTTGTTTAATCCTCTCCAGGATGAATCTGTTTGTTTTCTTGGCAGACCATGGTACATTCAAAACTCTTCTCCAGCACCACAGCTCAAAAGCATCAACTCTCCTTCTATCCTCCCTAGTCATTGTCCAACTCTCTGATGCATAACAAGTGACTGCAAAGACCATGGCCTGTATCAGGCACACCTTAGTCTCCAGAGAGACACCGTTGCTCTTGAGTACTTTAGAGAGGTCCCTAACAGTCCATGGGATATTCTGTACTCTTCCACAACACCAAAACTCAAAGAGTCTATTTCATCCTTATTTATTGTCCCACTCTTAGATGAAAAATAAGCAAGAGATCGGACTGACTTGATTGAGACCTGCTTTAGTTTTCAGAGTGACTTCATTGTTCTTCAGGACTTTGAGACATCCCTAAGAGCAGACTTTCCCAATGCTATGTGTCTCCTAATCCACTGAATGCTGGTGACAAGGACATTACCATTAATCCAAGCAAAATAAAATTGTTGAAACTATCACCCTTTTCTCCATCTGTCATGATGTTGCCTATCGGTCCAGTTGAGAGGGTTTCCCCCCTTTGATATTGAGATGTAATCTATATTGAAGCCTGCAGTCCTTATCATCTCTAACAAGCGATTCAGTCCTCCTTACTTTCAGCAAGCAAGCCTGTGTCATCTTACTGATGCAGCTTTTGAATGAGTGCAAATGATGATGGAATCGGTGCCCTCAATCTTGGTGAAGCTCTCCCTCTGTTCTTGTGGTGGGCTGTTTGGTGTGTACCACTGAGTCAGAACCAACCATTGCTGACCCTTCAGTGGATTTTCAGAGGGAGTGGATTACTCATCTCTCTCCAGTAGCATAGCTGATGAATTAGAACCCTGTACCCTGGGGTTGGCAGAGCAATCCCTTATGACTAAGCCAGCGGAGCTCCCTTTTATCTTTTTAGATGTCCGTTAGTGTTATTGTTAGGTGCTGTCCTATCAACTACAACTCATAGTGACCATAGAGCAAAAGATCTGAGCCTAGATTAAGGATGGAGAACATTTTTATATGGTCACCTTGGTGTTAGATCAAGAGTCTTATATAATAGCTATTAAGTGATTTAACTTGCAGGATTCTTAACAAACCACTCATATATGAGGAGTATGTATGCCATTCATACAATTCTGTGTATTTATCACCCTTCAGTCATTAATAAAAACAATTTCTAACTTCTGATAATGGAAGCTTCCTAGATAAGACTTACAGAGATGTGTAAAGCTGTTTGGGCTATTTCAAGAGAGTCAGTCAGATGCTTACTAAACACACCTGTAGTTTGGATTCCTGATTACAGTATTTAAGGTTTTAACTAACCTCCTCTGAGGTGTAGATTCAATACACATGTATCACATCGTGAGAACATTTATAACAGGTATTTGAAGGTAAATTACAGATAATGCTACTGTCTAGGATTATAATTTAACCTCGAAGCCTTTCCCCTCGTCTCAGCTACATCTACAGATTCTGTGTTTCTTATTTCTTTATTTTTATTATCCAAGTTATGTCACTTGTTGTGAAGGTAAGAATTTCACATTTTTGCAAATGATCAAATTAATACAAATGAAATAGTTTTCCAAAGAAGGTAATACTTTGAGTCCATCAGTCAATGACTATTATTTGGTCCAATTTCAGGAATTTAAAATGAAATTTGAATTGGAAATTTTAAGTCCTTGATTTTCATTCATCCACTGTCATTCTTTACAGCCTTCATTCTCTACTATAACCCTTACTCACCTCTTATTGGTACCAAATCCTTCCTTTTTCCAAAAGTGCCATTTCTAGCTATCTTAGACAGTTTATTTTCTGTAGTCTTACAGCTCGAGTCTCCCAACTTCTTCTCATCTAGTCCATCTTTCCTGACCAGCAGTCATTCCTGCATCCTGGTCCTCCCACAATTCCCACTGCATCTCCCCTCTTTTCAAACACACAGCACTCAGAGGAAAAAGAATTTTCTGGAACAGATTCTCTCAGTTCTCTTCTTCTCTGCCACTTCACTAAACACAGTCTCCTTCACCCTGCCTTCTTTGAACATGGGTTCCTGTTGCATCTCCTCTTCTATACATGGATTCCTGTCACTAAGTTGTAGTTCTGTGCCTTCAAGTCAGAACCAACCCATATCTGACCCTCCAGCAGGTTATCAGAGGCAGTAAATTGCACAGGAGGAGTTTGCCCCATAAAGAACTGGTGGGTTACAATCACATGCCTTAGGGATTGTAGGGCAGCTTCCAATCACTCTTCACCACGTACTTTCTCCCTCAAGTCACTCTTCTGTCTTTTATGGAGGCTCGCTTTGATACCCTCTGTCATCTATGCTGAATCATTCACTTTTTCCTCAAAGAATGTGCTCAGGCTGATAAATCTCCATCAAATCTTGATGATTCCTCATGGAGTCCAGCTTCTACATACAGTTCAGCCTATCTGATGACCTGCTTAGCACACCAATCAAATAGATATGGTTGAAGTTATCTACAATTCTTTACTTTGGTCATCTAAAAAATGACATGTCATAGAAGTATTGTGAATGTCATTGTAGTACGATATTGAAACCAGGATACATTTCAGTACCAAAGTACTCCACGTGTTGATTTGTGTACCATCATTGCAATGAAGGGACAGAACATTGCATCCCTACAAAAATCTCCACTGTGTTATCCCTGTATGTTGGTGCTGTTGTTATATGCCACCTGGCCTCCTCCAACTCACAGCACTCTGTGCACAACAGGTGAAAACCTTCCATCAACCTCACGATCTGCTTTGAGTTCAAGCTCATTGCTGTGGTGACTGTGTCAATCCATTGCATTTAGTGACTTCCTCTCTTTTGACCATTTTTTTGGTACAATGATTCTGTGCATTCCTTGCATCTTCTTTTTATGACATCTGTATCATTCAATATTTTCTCCCTAGACTCCTTCAGCATTACAACTTGAGGCTTGATTTTTTTTTAAGCTTTATGTGCTTGAGAAATGCCTACTGCATTCTTCCCTTTTATTTTCTAACTCTAAGCTTTGCACAATTAATTATAATGCTTTATTTCATCACCCTGAGCTCCCCTCTAAATTCTTCTGTTCAGCTTTTTCACATTGTCATTCCTTTCCTTCATATTGACTTATCTATGCTATTGTTAGACGGCTCATAGCTGACTCTATGAACAACAGAAGAAAAAACCACCTGATCAGATCTGCCAAGGATTCTAAGAGAAGATAATAAGTTTCTTCCTGTGGAGATTTACAATATTTCAAACCCAAAGGAGGGTCACTGCAAATGCAGACATTCGTGATTCTCAGTGAGACTGCTTTTGGTTTGAAGCCAAGGTGGCCATACCAAGGTTTGATTCATGTAGTTGAAATAAAGCTCACCACACTAAATAGTATGTTTGATTTGGTTTACTCTTTTTGAGAACAAAGACATATTTATATGCATTTTGTTTTGTTTTTACATTTATGTATGTTTTATGCACATAATTGTGCATATTTATCTTTCTTATATGAAAACACGAGAATGGAAATGCATGACTGTGCACTAGTGTGTAATGAGTACGACCTCAAGAAAAAAGTTCCTGTGACTTTGAGCTTGATAACTAAGGATTTGCTGGGATGCAGTGAGTATCTGTATATAAGGCCTCTCTGATACCATGGGTAAGAGTGACGTTAGGAATGTGCGTGGTTTTGTCCTCAATAGTAGGATAAAGAATCCAGTTTTTATTTGTGTGTGTATGTATATCATAGAGCTCTAGTGGCCTAGTGGTAAGAAGTTATGCCGAATTCCAAAAGGCACACTGTTTGAGGCCACGAACTGCTCTGCAAAAGAATGATGGGCAAACTCCTCCCACACAATTTACTTTTTATGAAAACCCCCTGGAGAGTCAGCTATGGGTAGTTCCCACTCTATGGTGCACAACAACAACAATGTGCATGATATGTATATGCATACACACACATATACCTCCAGACATTAGAGAGGCACTAGGACGTGTGTGTTTAGGAGCTACTGAATTAATTCTGATCATTATGACCCTGCACACAGCAGAGGGTATTCTGTCTGATCCTACGCATCCTACACTACCTTCAAATTCAGTAGTGCTGTGCTTCAGCCAATTGTTGCAGTCACAGCATCAATTCATCTCATTGAAGGCCTTTCTCTCCTTTGAAATATTTGTACCTTTTATTCCTAATAAAGGAGTACTAAGAGAAAGATGGAAAAAGAACACAGAGCTGGGTCTTCACAGCGTGACTGAGAGCGTGTTTCCCTTGTCCGTGGGAGTTCATCAACACTGACTCTATTCCAAAGTTTATCACCCTCCAAGTGCCATCAACTGACATCTGGTCTTTCTCTCACCTTTAATTCTCACTTGAGATAGCAGTTGTACAAGCAAAAATAAAGGCTTTTCTTTAAGTAAATAATCTGGAGACTTAACACTTTAAAAAAATACACAGATTCAGATTTTCCTTGTCACATCTTGTGAATAAATCTCTTTCCCTGGATGCCTTTGTCCCAAGACAATCTCACACTCTTTGTACCAGAAGGCACTTGGAGATAGTACTGCTGTGTTTCCAGCCCCATTATTTCCATACAAGAGCCACATTCCCTCCTGCTGAAAAAGAGGCAGAGAAAGAAGGTGAACACAGGTATTATTTAAAGTTCCTGTATCAGTGAACCCCAAAATGATTTGGAGCACATGAGTAAAACAATACAAAAATGGATGCGCTTCTCCAATATTCACATATTAAAAATTCGCATGTGGCTTTAAAAAAAGAATCACACGTTGACCCATGTGAGTCAGAGAAGAACTCTGCTCCACATACTTCAGCAGCTGAGGGCTCCTGAAACAGGTTGTCAGGTCTTGCATGCATGGTGGTGTTCCTGGGTGGATTTGAACTACTAGCCTTCTCTGTTGTTAACCTTGTTTGCACATGCAATGCACACATTGTTGCTTTTGTTGATTGCCTTTCAGTCGAGCATGACTTATAGTGACCCTATGAACTAAAGGCCTGGAAGCCCCTCTACAAATACCAACATTTATTAAAATTCATAGAGTTTCTGGAGGCATGTTGTTTAGGAAGTGGATGCCACACTTCCAAACCTGTCATAGAATGTTACTGGTTGAGTTGCCTGCAATGTACAGTGACCCTATGTACAGCAGCTCTGAATCCTTCCCTGTCCTTGAGCCAGTCTCACTAATTTTGACAAGCCAACCCCCACTGCCCCAGTCAACTGTAACAATCATCTCATCTGGTGTCTTCCTCTCCTGCACTGTCCATCCACCCTTCTGAGCATGATGTCCTTCTCCAAGGACCAATCTCTCCTGGCCATATGCCCAAAGTAAGTGAGGCGGAGCTTCAAAATCCTAGCATCCAAGGAGAGAGTTGGTTTCACCTTCTCCAAGACAGACTGATTTGTTTTCTTGGCGGTCCATGGTATGTTCAAGACTCTTCTCCAGCACCACAACTCAAAGGCATCTATTCTTTATTCTTCTTCTATCATCCATAGTCCTTGTCCAATTCTCTGAAGCATAACACGTAATTGAGAAGACCATGGCCTGGATTAGGTGCACCTTTGTATCTAGATTGACATCATTGCTCTCCAGCACCCTGAAGTGGTCCATGACAGCAGATTTGCCCAATGCAACTCATCTTTTCTTTTCCTGACTGCTGATGTTAAGAGTGTTGACTGTAGATTCAAGCAAACGATAATTGCTAACAACCTCAATCTCTTCTCCATTTAGTCACATAATTAATTAATAGGAACATGCTGTTAAGTTACAAAAAATACAAGTTTTGCAAGTGAATCAATATAGATCAATAATAAAAGAGTAGGTATCTCTGCATCGAGGACTCTCCTTCATAGGGCCGCTAGGAGTCACCTGCGACTCGACGGCACTTAACAACAACAACAAGAAGTATCTCTGTTAGTATTGTCCAGAGAGAGCTGCACTACTATGAATCAGGTAAGTGGGTAAGAGTTGATAAAATAATATTAAACTAAAATGAAAATAAGATCCTTGAATATAATTTTATTATAATCACTGATTATTGTAATTATTAATTTAGAATCCAAACACAATAACAGTAGTTACATTCAGTTTCATCATTTTAATTGTAATGATTGATATTTGAATCCCAATAATACAGTGACAAACGCTGCTATTTACTGTCACTAGAAGTCATTGTAATTATTAGCATTTAATTACAACATCAATAATGGGGAAATAAGTTTACAAGAGGATTTGATTCTCAGAATAATTCCTTAAATTTGGATTTTATGCTACTTTCAATTTGGAAAAAAAGAAGAAAAGAAAATGAGAGAAAACAGAGAAAACTGATGATTGAATAGCTAAAATATTTGAGAATGCACAACCATAGCAGTGGCACCTGAGCCAAGACGCTGATACCCTGTCTTTTAGATAGAATCCCCCTGCATATTATGCACTTGCTGATCTGCAGCCTAGAAACTTAGCACCACATCCCTTGCAGAGCAAAGTTCTACTGTGGCACACACACGGAGTCTCCACATTTCAAACCAATCACAAGGTAACTGGTCTTGGTTAATTGAAACACTAGATTAAAAAATGTTTCCAGTACAAAATTCCTCAAGCATTTGCTTCAGTTTTCCAAGTGTTTTAAGACTAATCTCGTCTGACTTTTAGCATTTCCTTTCTCTGCTTCTCTAAGTCAATACATTCTCATTTCTGTTGTAAACTCTGTGTAGGTTCAGATAAAACCTTCTACTTTGGCGTTATTAGTAACACTGAACTTTTAGTGCTAAATATATAGTGGATTTTCAAGTTTATAAAGAAGACATAAATTCATATGTTTATTGATTCATTTAACTACTTTCCCACTCTAGATTTTTTCTTTTCTGAAAATATGATGACAGACTATTACCACACTTCAGGTGGCTAATGCTTGCTTCATTGATCAATGCCTCTAAGTGCACTAATGGTAAGGGAATATATTGGAGAAAACGATATTTTCTAAATTATAGCCATCCTACTTTATAAAATAGGATAGGAGTCAAAGTTCTACCGAGTATAAATAGACATATAATTTTATTTAAGGAACATAACTTGAAGGACAAATGAAAATTGTCTGAATGGTTTCCTGCTGTATTGAAATGAAGTTATGGCTCCACCGGCCAGTTTTACACCAAATATTTCCATTCTGAAAAATCTGTTGAAGATCAATGGATCCATATGAGAAACATATTTCCCCCGGAGGGCTCCTCTGGGAACCACCTCTACCGCTTATTTGTGATGATTAAATGTTTGCTTGGCATTTCTAAGGTGCGTGTTGGTCTCTATTCATCTTCCTCCCCACCTAATGTATGGACGGTGGGGACTGTTTCTGATGTAGTTTTACAGTCCGCTATTAATTCTTACATGCTGGTTTGCACTGTAGTTTCCCTTTTAGTTTTTTTTTTTCTTTGTTGTAGAAGACTTTTCTTTTTGTTGTTTATGCTGAATTAAAAAAGTAACCTTTTAAAAGACTTCTAGGATGAAGATGCTGTAAAATAAAATATGATTATGATTGATCCTCCCACAATTTAGAACTAAATATTACTCTTGCACATGTGGTTGTAATATGTTCCAGATTACTGAACCATTTTTGTAAAAATAATTAAATATGACGGAAAGAGAGGCGGATGAGATGGGGAGCGAACGACATACTTCTCAAGATTCTATCGCTGGTGACCTAGTGATAGGGAGGTAGCTGTGTGGTCAACTTAAAGACCTGTGGTTTCAATGTACCAGCTGTTCCGCAGGAGAAATATAATAATCTCTCATGATCGCAGCTTCTGAAAACCCACCGGAGGGTCTGCTATGTCTCAGTTTTGATGAAAGGACACATAACAGAAACGACCTCAGCTTTTATTTTGAGTACTGACTTTGGAGTATTTGTTACAGTATTAATAGTTAGTGGCCTATTCTATAGGACATTGCGCTACTTTCTGAAAGATTGGGACTCCCTGGTGGCATGAAAGGGAGCTCTGGTGGCCTAGTGGCAAGAAGCTGTGTTGCAATCTAGAAGGCACGTTGTTGGATTTCACCAGCTGTTCAGCAAGAGAAGGATAGGCAGTTTCCACCTATGTGATTAAGCGTTTCTGAAAACCCACGGTGGGGTAGCTATGGATCAGATCCAACTTGATGATACACAACAAAAACAGTGGTACATAATCACCATCCTTTCCTCGAGAGGAATAAGGGAAATCTACTATTGGTTGATGTACAGCCTCGGAAACTTGATGGAGAGTCAAATACAAGTTAGTTCTGATGTGTGAGTGAGTGAGTTAACTACCAAGTAAATGAAATGAATGGTCATGTATAGACCAATGGATATTTTTGACAATGACTACAGATGGTGGTCGTTGTTGTTGTTGTTATGTGCCATCAAGTCTCCTGCCACTATAGCAACCCTGCCTTTGGACTGTGGTGTTGAAAAAGAGTACTGAAATGAAAAATAAACAAACTAAATTAATAAAAAAAATAAGAGTACTGAATATCCCATGCAATCATGGAAACTTTTGGAAAAGGTGTAGCCAGAGTGCTCATTGAAGGCAAAGATGGGGAAGCTTCATCTCAGATACTTTGGGCACGTTGCTAGGAGAGGCTATTCCTAGGAGAAAGACTTGGAAAAGTGGAAAGAGCAGGAAGGAAGGGAAGCCCCTCAACCAGGCGAATCGATACAAAACTGCGGCAATGGCCTTGAGTGTGTCAGGGACTGTGGGGTTGGTACAGGAGAGAGGAAAGTTCAGCTCTGCTCTTGGTAGGGCTGCTGTGAGTCAGACTTTACTTGACTGGGGTCACTTGGGATGGGTGTGTCAGAGGCAATGAGATTGGCACAGGATAGAGCACGGTTTAGGGCTGTTGTACATAGGGTCGCTATGAGTCGCAAATGACTCGATGGCACGTAACAACAACAACAATGTTGTTGTTGTTGTTGTTAGGTGCTGTTGAGTTTGACTCATAGTGACCCTATGGACAGTCGATCTGAATCCCATCCTGTCCTGTGCCAACTTCACACTTCCTGACACATTAGAGCGGAGTGAGGCAGTCACTGTGTCAATCCACCTGGCTGAGGGTCTTCCTTTCCTTCTCCATCCCTCCCATCTTTCCCATTATCATGTCCCTCTCCAAGGACAGCCCCTTCTAGCAACATGGCCAAAGTATGTGAAGTGAAGCCTAATGATCTTTGCCTCCAAATAGCACTCTGGCTGCACCCTCTCCAAGACATATTTATCACACTTAACATACATTCCCAAATAGGATTAACTAGTATTAGCTGTGATGATGGCTCCATCTGTTACTCTATAGTCTATCATAGAGATGAGGCTAATCTGGGTAATTAATAAAAACATTATAAAGATCACATGAGATTACATGTGGAAGAAATTGGTATAGAGTTGTTGTTGTTGTTGTTGTTGATTGTCTTCGAGTTGAGCACGACTCATAGCGACCCTCTGAACAAAAGGCCTGAAGCCCCTCTGCAACAATCACATTCCTCAAAGTTCATAGAATTTCCAGAGGCATGTTGCTTAGGAAGTGGATGCCACTCCTGCTTCCAGCAAGGCTACTAGGATGTTACTGGTTGAGAGCCTGCGATGCCTAACGACCCTGTGTACAGCAGCTCTGGACACCCCCCCACCCCGTCCTGAGCCAGTCCATATATCGTGTACTTTGTTAATGTTATTATTGCTGCTTAAATTGTTAGATTCTATCACAGTGAATAGTCACTGGAGGGTTTATTTTCTCCATACTCTTTCATTCTCTGTGAATTTGGAGACCTCATGAGATGTATATATGAGTCAAGATGCAGTTAAATGTAGTTGTAAGTAACTAAGCTTGTGCAGTAATAAGCCTTCCCTTTTACTGCATTTCAGTGTATTGTGTATGCTTCATAGTAACATTGTTTCCATCCAAAAGTTTCGAATAGAGGAGAGGTTATGCGTGGAGCTGGAGAGCAAATTTGATTTCTATTCATGCGAACCGAAAATGATGTTAAGGAAGGAGGAACTGTTATTAATGAGGAACAGATTTTGTAACTTTCTTGTCCTAAATGTAGAATTGTAAACATATACATAAGTACATAAAGGTTTGCAAACATCCCCATATGTATGTGTATGTGTTTTATGCATTTAGAAATCCTGCTCATGAAAGCTAATAATGATACTGGTCAATGAAAAATCACTCTTAATAAGGAATGAAATGTATCACTTTCTTATTTAAAATGTAAGGTTGTAAATACACACAAACACACACACACACACAGAAAAACATCTTCATAGATTTAGAATAGCATATGCACTGCTATTGAAAGGTTAGGTAGTTTAAATTCATCAGCAGAAGGAAAATGAGTAGTCCTTCTTCTATTAAGATCTATTACCTCAGAAACACAATAGATGGTTATTATGAGTCAGAATAAACTCAACAGTGGAGATTGTCTATATTTATGTAAAGCACACACATGCATACAGGGCGTATTTTAAATCGGTTCTCACTCACAGTGATCTTAGGTCCAACAGGGCAAAATATAACCCAGTCTTGCCTAAAATCACAAGCATGTGTGGGTCCCCTATTGTTTTGACACAATTGTACACCACATTCTTTTAATATCTCTCATTGTCTGAAATACAAGATCTTTCTACTTTATGTTCTTACTAACAATAATAGAATTGGAACCAACTCATAGTTGACTCTCCAATGTGTTTTCATACGCACAGAGGTTGATTGCCCATCTTTATTCCACGGAGACTCAGTGGATTTGAACGATGGACTTGTGGGCTTGAAGGGCAGCTTCTTGCCACTAAGCCACCAGATCTCCACTATTATTTTAAATATTCTAGGTGTGAAATGTATACTAAGATTAAGTCAACTTTCTGTTTACCTTACAAAATCATTCGTTAATATATTTGTCAAAATATATCTAAAGAAATATGTTACAAGTACCTTCAAAATTAATTTATTTGAAAATAATAATAAAAAATCTATCAGCTCCTCAAGACATTAGAATTAAAAATGTTAACTTTTAACATCGCAAAAAAGATGTGAGTGATAATGGTGTCCACAACTGGCACACTGTGGTCTTGCCTAGAGGTGAAGCTAAATTAATCATTGTAATTAGCTTTAAATTCTCAAAATGTTCCATTACCATTTCTTTAGCTTTTAGCATTAATATTTGATATACATTTCACATTGAAAAATTCTGTCAAGGAAAGTGCTATTATGAAAAATATTTTTTTACTTTGAAAATTAACTTAAATAATGAGTAATATGAAGAACACTATTTTAATTTTTCTTCATAATTACTTCTTAAATGTTAAATTATCCTTAAATTACTATTGAACAGCTAAAGGATGGGAATAACTGTTCATAATAGGCCGTGGATCACTTAAGAGAGAAAATTTGAGTCTCAAGAGATAACACAGATAACACTTAGAACGTTGGCAGTTGTAAAATAGTTCCTTAAAAACATGCCTTGCTTTCGACGCTGAGTATAAGTACATGCGGCTGTAGTGAGCAGTGACCAGATGCATATAAACAACAATTTGAGCATTTGTGCTGCATATTTTTGTTTAAATAAAAACTTTTGAAAATAAAAGTCAAACAATAATATCAAATTGTACTGTAAAATGCCATTTTCAGCTTCAAGCATTTATGCTAAACTATTCTTATATCAAATTTATTTTCCACAACAGCCAAGATGGACAATCCTCTCCCATGTATAGCTTTGGAAATCAAATGAAAGGTCAACCATGAGATAATTAACTCAAAAGAAATGAAGTAGGTTTATATACACATACACACACTAATGAAAATACTCCTTAAGAAGAAAAATAAAAGCTCTTATACTATTGTCAGCAGAAGCATCACTGTTTCCTGTATAAGTTATGATTGTTATCTGTTTCTTGTTAAATTGCTATTTTTATTATTTTAGGATGAATCTTCCTTTCTCCAATGTAATGCCTTTTACTCTCAGTAATGTCGTTGTGTGCCATCAAATCAGGATGATGACATTGAATTAAAATTAAAGATAAATTTTAACATATATAAAATAAAATTACTAAGATATAAGCATTGTGAATCTTCTAGCATGATTCCATAAGCAATAAATGCTACAGGAAATGATAATAATGAATAGATATTAAAATAATAGTGTTGTTGTTGTGTTATGTGTCATCAAGTTGCCCACATCTCATAATGATCAAATGTACAAGAGCTCCGAACCATGTCCTATCCTGAGCCAGTTTCAATTATTCTGACACATCTGATCCCATTGCCCTAGTAACCATGCCAATCCATCTCATCTGGGGTCTTCCTGTCCTGCGTGCTATCCCTCCACCCTTCCATACACGATGTCCTTCTCCAAGAAGGACTGGTCGTTCCTTCAAAATTCTTGCCTCCAAAAAGAAATTACTCCATCACAGCTCAAAGGCATCCATTCTTCTTCTGTCATCCTCAGATGTTGTCCATCTCTGTTGCATAGGAAGTAATTGTGAAGACTATGGCCTAAATAAGACACCATTCAGTCTCTAGACTGACATCATTGCTGCTTAGCACTTTGGAGAGGTCTCTTGACAGGAGACTCTCCCAAAGCAATTCTCAACTGCTGGTGCCAAGAGTATTGATTGTGGAGCCAAGCAAGTTCAAATTTTTAACATCAATCTCTTTCATCCATCATGGTGCTGCCAATTGGCCCAGTGGTGAGGATCTTTGTCTTCTTGATGTTGAGCTTCAATTAATATTGAAGATTACAGCTCTCAACCTTCTGCAGCAAACTTTAGGTTCTCTTCAGTTTTGGCAGGCAAGGTTGTATCACCTGTATAACACAGGTTGTTGGTGAGTCCTCTTCCAATCTTTGTGCCACACTCTTTATAAACTCCAGCCTTCTGAATGGTTTGTTTTACATACAAATTAAAAATGTATGAAGTCATGATGAATACCTGACACACTTCCTTTCTAATTTTGAACCATGCTGTGTTTCCTTGTTCTATTCTGACTGCTTTCTGGTCCTAGTATAGGTTTCACATGAACAAAATCACATGTTCTGGGATTTCCCTTCTTCTCAAGGTTAGCCACAATTTGTTGTGATCTACAAAGTCAAATATCTTGCATAATCAATGAAACACAGATAGACATTTCTCTGGTACTCTCTGCTTTCAACCAAGATCCATCTGACTGGTGATAATGTCTCCAGTGTCACTGCCTCTTCAAAACCTAGCTTGTATTTCTGGTAGTTCTTTGTAAACATATTGTTCCAGTCATCTTTTAATAATCTACAGCAGGATTTTTCTTGTGTGTGATATTAGTGACATTGTTTGCTAATCAAAAGGAAATCAAAAGAGACAAACTCGCTCGTCATTTCTTAAGTTGAAGGAACTAAAGATAAAACTCAAGCCTCAAGTTGCAACAATTAAACATACAATGAGAAGAATATTGAATGATCCAGGAAACATTAAAAGAAGATGGAAGGAGTAGACAGAGTCACTGCACCAAAAAGAATTGGCTGCACAGAAGAATTTACTGAAAAAATATATGATCAAGAAGCAATGGTGATAAAAGAGGAAGTTCAGGCTGTTCTGATTGAATTGGCAAAAAACAAGGCTCCAGGAATTGATAGAATACAAATTGACATATTTAAACAAACAGAAGCTGCTCTGGCTGGGCTCACTAGGTTGTGCCAAGAAATCTGGAAGACAATTAATTATCTGTCCAACTAACTAGAAGAGATCAATGTTTATATCTATCACCAAAAATGGTTTTTGACAGACAGTAGAAAATTATAATGCATATTAATAAATAGTAAAACAAGCTCTATAACTTTAAAATAAAAATTTGAAAAAAGAGCTTAAATATCTATATACTTAAAAACTAGATTATATACTCAAAACCCATTGGAAGGTTAGCTATGGGTCAATTCTGACTCGATGATACTCAACACAACATCATGCTGAGTGCTGGACAATGAATAAGGAGGACAGAAGGAGAATTAATGCTTTGGTGTTGGAGGGGAGTACTGAGTATCCCATGGACTGCCAAAAGAAAAGAAAAAAAAAAGACCAGTTATGTCTCAGAGAAAATGCAGTCAGAGTGTTCCTTGGAAATAAGGATGGTAAAGCTTCTTATCTCTCTGTATCTCTCTTTTTTTTTCCCTTTGTTTACTGATATGCTATTATAATGTTTGAAGTAAATTTTATAATCTTTATTTCTAAACTTATGGTCAACCCATAAAATGCATCTTTGGAATACCCAAAAGTGAACATCTAGTTTTCCCGTAATCATAAGGCTGTCATACTCAGTCTAGGCACAGCCAGTACAGCATTTCCCCATGCTCCACACATGCTCCATTCCCTTTACCAGTGACAATGTTCTTGAGTCATTTTCAGGAGAAAAACACTGTCAGCATCATCTTTAGCAGCATTTTCAAATGATCTTTTATTGTCTTGATTTAAAAAGCTAAAACATTCCTTCAGAAATTCCATAGGATCCTGTTACTTCTATGTATGATAAATTATCCTTCAATGGTTGTATGGGTGCTAGTTCCCATGTGTTTTCTTTATCTTTAAGATTCTCTGGAAACTTTAGGGGCTTTATTTTTTCACACACAAAAAGAAAGAAGCAGTGTCAATCCACGTGAGTCAGACCAGTGGTTTAAGACTCTCTGCATGGCTCATTCTTGGTGCAGGAAGTGATCTACATAGTTTCCTCGTCCTCAGCTCTTACAAAAATAAACCTGAGAGGGATGAAAGCTACAATTATCAGCACCTGTCACACTGTATGGAGTCATACAGCTAAGAGAGACTAGTCCTTGGGGAAGGATATCATCTTGGAAAGATGGAGGGTCACTGAAAGAGAGGGATACTGAAAACAAAGTGAATTGACACAAGTGCAGCAATAGGCTTGAGGACGTCAGAGATTGTGAAATTGGCACAGGACAGGACAAGATTAAGTCTGGTTATAAATGGGGTCTCTGTGAATCATATTCAACTTGATGGCACCCAACAGCAATAACTCTTTAAAATGTGATCCAAATATTTAATAAAACTCTCAAACTCACAGCGATATTGGAACAAACTGACTCTTAACTGATTGTCCAGTGAGATTTCAGAGGCTTTAATTACGTGGAAGGAGGCTGCCCATCTGGTAGGTTTCAACCACCAGAGAGATGCCACTTTTGAGTTAACACCTCAATCCCTATCAGCCACATTCTCAGAAATCCTCAATATTTCACAAAGATCTCAACAAGAGTTGCCATAGAAATAACCTTAACTGATAACAATGTGATTTGTTTGAGGATAAGAACTCATATGTTAGTTGTAAGTAAATAAAAGGCTATTCGAGATAAGTCTTGGATAAAAGCAAATACAATTACAGTTTTTTTCAACAATAACATTGTTAGATTGCAAAAATCTGCGGAACATAATAAAAGCTTTATGTTAAAGTCTATTAGTAGTAGTATTGTTTTTAAAAAATTAGGGTTTTTAAAATTTTTGTTTTCTATAATTTTTTAAAAAATAAAGATTTGAAAATAAATGAGTTGGAAGTTCAACTGGAAAGATATCAAACATAAAAAGAAACCTAGTGTTGGTGTGTGGATTCTGACCCACACTGACTTTGTAGGGCTCTGACCCACCCTGACCTTGTAGAACAAACTAGAACTCCCAGATGATTCTCAAGTTGACCCTGGGTTACCACCCCTTATTCCGGTAGAGCAGCTAGTGGGTTGAACTACCTTTAAAGGATTCTAGCACCTTAACATCTATTCTTTCAGGGCTCTTCCATCCAAAGAAAAAGCTAAAAAGAAAAAAATAAAGGAGGAGAAATTAATGAATTGTAACAAAGTGCTATAAAACAAACCCAAACTTCTTGGTGGGAGTTGGAAAAGAAAGAAAAAAAAAAGGTCAATTACAACAAGAATCATGAGAATCATTAGAATGGAGAAAGGCATAAACAGCATTCTTAAGAATGAAAACAGAAGTGTGACCATAATTAAATATTTTATAAATCATAGAAGGATAAGTGCAATGTCACTATAATGGATTTGAATGCTTATGTGAACTTTTTTCTATGTGTACTCATATATGAAAGTGTAAAAATAGAATGACTCTTAATGGTGATTCTATTTAGATAATGTTGTTATGCATTGGCTTTATTTTACATTATAATTTTCTGTATTTTTAATAATTTTTACCATTTAGATACACAGTCAAGAAAAATTTCAAAAAAGGCAATTCCTTTAAAATGGAATAAAAATAATCAAGAAAAAAAATCACATGATCCAATAAATATGGTTATTTTTATCATTTGTATATCTCTACCACTGTAATGTGGAATTCCCATTACTGAGATTATAAAGTGTTATAAATTATTTATGTTCTCTTTTATTCATATGCAATCATGTGCAAAGAAAACAAGCGAGAAACGCTCTTTCACTCCATTCCACAGTCTGATTAAATGACACTTATTAAAATTTTACAAAGTAACAAACAATATGGTTTCTCTCTTAAGAGTTTATACCAAAATCTTGTGTCCGAATAGGATAGATATCATTCTTGGTGATATGAGAAAAATTATATACATCCAATTTTAGTGACCACATTCATGTTCAATATTCAGAATAAGATATCTATCCCATTCCCAGCACTTGCTTTGTTTCGGTAGGTATTAATATTAAACAGTTACGTGCTACTGTATTTCGATAAAATATCTTTGCGCTTATATCAGAATTTTGAAATTAAGTTGTTGATCCATAAGGAAAACAATTTCTATTCTCTAAAGAAGAGTATACTGTGGAGTGGTGGCTACAGCAGAATGGTCAGGCTAGAGGACGGTCAGGGAGCGAAAGGAAAAGAACCTGGGTCTGCGCATCCTGAGCTAGAACGGAGCTCACCACGGGGTCCCAAGCTTGACTCTCATCGTGAGAGTGGACTCCTTCCTCCAGCACAGCACCTACTTCATGTCCCTCCAGTGGATTCAATGAACCACATGGAGCAACTGGTGGATTCGACCCATATACTTTTAGATTGGCAGCACAATTTCTTACCACTAAGCCACTAGTTGATAAAGAAATAATTTTCATTAATAAGGAGATTGAAGCACTGAGATATTGACGAGGATCTATGATATGTAACAAAGCTAACACTGGAGCCATTCTGGGAGTCTCTCAGGCCACGCAAGCAGTTGTGCATCGTGGTTCCTTCACGGATGAGAGGTTGGATCTGAGAATGAGCAGCAAGTTTATTTGGGAGATAAACTAAACTGAAGTTAAAATCTAACACGATTACCTTTATACTAAACAGCATTAAGTAAGCTTAGTAATTCTAAAGTCTTAACATTTGCACTTGGATTTGAAATTAATTCAATAATTGTTCTGCAGGATTTGGATAGAAACTAAATGAATGTATTTATTGAATAATGTTCATTGACATTGACCAAACGCCAAGTCTGTCTTATGTGTCATATGTACTGTATGTAGTAAAAGCCTATTATTCCCCTAATAAGTCAAAAGGTAAAGAAACTGAGGCATTTGCTCAAATACCGTATGTTCTAATTCGCATGTGATGCCCTTAGCAGGCATTCAACGTTAACTGAAAATCGGCTATTGTAGTTTGGTAAAGCAACCTAAAGAATCCACTTCACGGAGCTGCGCACTCACAGTGGCCCTGTGGGACAGAGAAGAAACACCCCATAGGTTTTTCAAGGCTGTAAATCCTTGTGGGAGCACACTGCCATGTCTTTCTCTGGTGGAGCAACAGGTGGGTTTGAACTGCCGACCTTTTGATTGCTTCCAAATTCTTTATCCACTTGACCACCAGAACTCCATTTGGTTTAAAAAAAAAAAAGATGGCTACATAAGTGATGGATAAAATATCATGCATGGCCTCATACCCTGTAATAACTCACAATGAGAATCATTTGGTGAAAAGTCCATGGGCAAAAGCCATTGAAAGAACATTAGAGATTTTAAGAATACATTAAATATAGTTATCTCTAGTTTCTTGACTTCCCCATCCTCCATTAGATGCAATTATGTCAATTCTAAAAATAAGAGAAATGCTAATTTGTAATTATTTCAATAAAGGAATTCCTGGTAAATATTTCACTGGATTATGAAGAAGGTGTTGGTTTTCTGCAGTCCTCATCTCTGGCTGAAAACAGTAAACTTGATTCATGCACTTTTGAAGACCATCCTTCCTCTAACTCTCAAGCACATTGGGAGGTAGTGGTTAAGAGTAGAGGAAATTACTGTGATGCTAAATGATACTTTTCATCAGCAAAAAACCCCATTTTTGAAAACACAGAACTCCTTTAATGCACTATTATTTCACTCTTATAGGCAACAGCAAGACAAAATGCTGGCTTACAAAGAGGGAAAGAGAAGGCTAGAGTTACTTGTACAAAATACAGTTTAAATGGTGCAACAATTTCTAGTTACGCTACACTAAGAAGTACTTAAGAAAGAGAGATGCTGGAGAATAGAACCCAAGTTTCCAAAATGTTGTTGTGTTCTCTGGCATCAGAACTGACCCACAGCTTATCCTCTGGGTCAGGTTTTCTGAGGCAGTTAATCGCACAGGAGGAGGTTGTCCAATCTTCCCCAAGAGTTTCTAAACAGTTTCTTTAATGCCTGTATTTGAGAGTATGGAAATAGAAGAAGCCTGAAGTGATTGAGAAGACCACCCTGAGAACCTGGATCCAAAATTGCACAATGAGCATGTTGGCCCGCTGATACAGGAACAAAAAGGGATCTTAAATGCAGTTGGTCACGGCCATGGGGAAGTTACCTGCTTCAGTGCAGGCAAGAGAAGAGTCAGGTGAATGGAACATCTAGATTTGGCTGGAGGTTTGCCTGACTGCTGTCAAAGTCTTCAGATTTCCTTCTTTCTCTCCTTTAGAAGAAACAGTGAAAGGACTTTTTTTTCCTTCAAAGAGAAAAATGAACTGAGGGATGGAGGGGTGGGCAAGGAGGAAAATGTGCAGCAAGGAATGAATAGGGGGCAAATTAAATGGAAAGAATATGCTGTAAAAATATATATGTTGCTTAAAAAATTAAAAAATCAAATTAAAAGAAGATACTATCATCAGGTTGTACATGATGAGAATACCATGGACTCCCAGGAAAACAAACAGATTTGTCCTGGAAAGGGTTAAACGGGGTGGCTCCTTGGAGGCAAGGATTCTGAGGCTCTGTCTAACATACTTTGGGCATGTTGTAAGGAGGGACCGGTCCTTGGAGAGGGCCATCATGCTTGGGAGGGTGGAGGGACAGTGCAGGAGAGGAAGGCCCTCTATGAGGTGGATTGATTCAGTGATTGGGATAATTGGGATGGGAGTGTCGGAGACAGTGCGATTGGCACAGGACAGAGCGGAGTTTAGGGCTGTTGTACATAGGGTCGCTATGAGTCGCAGGCGACTCAACGGCACATAACAACAACAACACAACACTATCATCAGTGCAAACAATGACCAAAATGACTGAGCTCCCTGCCTCTAGCCAGGATCTCCTTGTACAAGCTCCAGATGCTTTAACAACACTTGGAGAAGGAACATCATAATAGAGGTACAATTCTTCTTATTTCCTTTTTGGTGTTACCACAGTAAAGCAATCATGGCAAAACCTAGGTAAACAGTTCCTTGGTATGCTGCTAAGAAATGAGCTAGAAGCTTCAATGCTGAAAATCTGATAATGGACTTACTGCTATCGTAATAAGTCCAAAGGAAGCAGCCTGGAGAATAGGAAATTTGGCACATTTTCAGGAACAATCTGCACTCATCCATGTGCCTGTGCACCCAAAGGAAGGAAAAAAAGGAGGGACAAGGTCTTCCCAGGTCTACCTCCTGTTACAACACATATTAATATAGGACAGAAACAAAAGAAAATGTTAAGAGCCTCTAAGTGAAAAAGCAAAAGATGCTTCACTTGAGTATCAGTAATTCTGAGTAACGTTACTTCATTTTATTTTTTTAATGAATCTGGTATCAAGTACTCCACCAATCCTTCAACAAACCACAACCGGTTAAATTAAAAACTTCCATAATTCTAGACTATAGGTGTCATATGAAACTATCCTTTCTTCAAGAGAAATTTAGGAAAATTGGCTCCCACAAAGAGTGTAACCTTGTACTCCAAGATACAGTTCCACTCTGCTCTGAAGTCACCTTATTATTTGAAACTGACCCAAGGGCATGGGTATTATTCTCTATCTTTCTCTCACTTTATCCCTTTCTCTCTCTCTCCCTCCTTCTCTATCTCTCTCATTCTATAATTTTTTTCAATATTTTTGAGAGCAAGTAATGAAAGGTGGGATATTCGAATAGTGTCTCCTTTTTTATCCATCTTCACATTGCCAATTTCATAATAACTAAATAAATGGTAACTGCCTAAAAGGAACTAGCATACTCCTGAATAAGTGAAACTATATCCAAAATCATCTGTTATACTACAAACTAGTAGTGTATGTATGATATAACTTTACAATCATTTATATTTAAAGCTGTAATTTCAAGGGCTCTTATTTGATGGCAGACTCTCAATTATCCA
Organism: Elephantulus edwardii; assembly: GCF_000299155.1. Lineage (NCBI taxonomy): Eukaryota > Metazoa > Chordata > Mammalia > Macroscelidea > Macroscelididae > Elephantulus > Elephantulus edwardii. The sequence goes on from NW_006399868.1 coordinate 5,112,166, forward strand.
TGCTCAGCTCACTGAATAGTAGCAAAGCATTCACAAATGAAAAAGATAAATAACCCCAAAGTTCTATTAGCTCCTAGCTTCCAACTTTTCTTCATTCTTTCAAGGGGAAAAATTTTCTTCTAATAGCATGAAGTGTGTATTTGAATTATAGATCTGCCTCCTTTCCTGACCTACATTTTTATGGAAATATTTCCAAGCAGTGAAATGATAATTCAGAAAATGTATAATCATGAACATGCAGAGAAGAGAAAGAGGTTTCATATGATCTAAAGCATTGTGTTCCAAGACAAGTGAGTGTGCTAAACATTACAGTGTGTTTCATTTCTGTCCATGATGTCTCTGTACAGAATGATGGGAAATTAAGTTCAGAAACTTGTCCTTGGAGTTCAGAGATATGATCAGTTACTGCCCAAACTATTTCTTATAGCTATTCCTGGCATTTAATTCAGGAGGAAAAGAAAACAAATCTTTCTGAAAGGCCCTGTTCTTACTAGAATATATAATGTCTTGTTGATACAAGGTAGTTTTTGGCTGTTAATATAAGGTTGGTGGTTCAAATTTCTCTAGTGGCTCCTCTTTGGAAGAAAAGACCTGGCAATCTGCTAAAATAAATATTACAGGCAAAAATGTCCCATTGGACAGTTCTAATCAGTTGTTCAAATTGTTGTGCATCGTGACTCAAGATCACACAATAGCAATGCAAATACCACCAGAAAAAAGGGCAGATAGTGAAATTTAATCCAAACAAATGAATCTCAAACCTGAAGACTTAACAGATTTTATATCTTCTTGCATTGGAGGTGATAATACACATAGCATAAACTTTGTGACACTTTGAGGTTTTTTGTGTGTCTTTTGGATATTTTAAGCTAGGCATAAATAAAGTGTCATAAACTTATTACTATTATAATTTTGTCAAAGTTTTGCTAAACTTATCTGATTCAAAGATTGAAACACGTTTGTGTTTTTTGTTATTAAGTGTTTTAAGTAATCCTGCAAATTGTTAGTGAAGGCAAAAGGCAAAAACAAATAAAATATTGCTAAATAATATAAAAAAATTACTATAAATCTGATTTCTAAAAAGGCCATGAAACAAGAGATGTAATTGCTGATGTCAGAGGGATCTTGGCTGAAAGTAGACAGTAATAGAAAGATGTTTACTCATGTTTTATTGACTATGTGTTTGACTGTGTGGATCATAACAAATTATTGCTAACTTTGAAAAGAATTGGAATCTCAGAACAATTAACTATGCTTACACGAAACCTATACACAGCTCATGAAGCAGTTATCCAAAAAGATCAAGATAATTTAGTAAATGGTTTAAAATCAGGAAAGGTACGCATGAGAGCTCTATCGTTTCACAATAATATGCAATATGAATGCTGAACAAATCATTCGAAAATCCGAGTTCTATGAAAAAGAATGTGGCATCAGGATGGAAGGAAAACTCATCAACAGATGGTGTTATGCAGATAACAACTTAAAGAAACTGAAGAAGACTTGAAGCAGTTGTTGCAGAAGATCAAAGACTACAGCCTTCAGTATGGATTATATCTTGACCTTAAGAAAATAAAAATCTTTACCACTGAATCAATAGGCAAAATTTTTATAGATTGAGGAAAAATATTAAAGCTTGAAACTGTCAACTATTTCATTTCAGTTGGATCCAATTTAGCCCCCATGTTACTAATAGTCAGGAAATCAAGACATTTTGCATTGAGAAAATGTGTCGTCAAGGACCTCTCCAACGTGCTGAGAAGCAAATACATGAGTTTGAAGAATAAGGTGCATCTGATTCAAAGAATGATGTTTTTACTTGTTTCCAAAGCATGACAAGTTAGAAAACTAATAAGAGTGACTGAAGAACCAAGCCTTTGAATTGTGGTCTGCATGAAGAGTACTAGATACCCCATCGACTTCCAAAAAAAACAAATAGGTCTTTCTTGGAGGATTTGCAACAAGGTGCTCCCAAGAGGCAAGGATATTAAAACTTCATGTCACTTACTTTGGATATATTGCCAAAAGGGGTTTCTTATGTTGCTATGCACAAATGAGTTGAAACCCACTCATAGCTGACTCTCCAGTGGTTTCTTCAGAGACATAGATCACACTGAAGGAGATTATCCATCTTTGTCCTGCAAAGTAGTTGATGGATTCATATTGCTTATTTTCTAATTGGCCATACAGCCTCTGACCACGACAGCACAAGGAAGGGTCTAGTCCTTGGAAATAGACATTATGCCGGGAAAAGTGGAGGGGCAGAAAAAGAGAAGAAAACACTCAGCAAGATAAATTGACACCATGATGAGATTCAGATATGTTTTCCATAGGCTCAGTATGGACCATAATTGACTTGAGGCACTAACAACAGCATCATGGGATTTGTTGTATTAATTGACTATATTTTTGAGATCATGTCTCCTGTTTCATTAAATTGAAACTTATTCTGTTACATTACATGTATGAGTCAGTTGACTGAATGTGCCTGATCTCCTAGGAGGAGCTCAGAAGCGAGTAGAATCAGTCATAGGAATTGGTTGCAATACACCAATTGATGTATACAGGAGACTGGTAGATCATTGGAAATGCACAGAGTTACTTAGCAGAATGTATATGGCTTAAATGCATCTGTTGCTCCACTTGAGAAAGATGGACAATCTTTCCCCTAAATATTTTAGTTGAGTGTTTCCATGAATCAACTCAACCTCAGAATGTTTATTTTGTGTATCACAGGTATAAAAAAAACCCCAAATTCTATCTATTCTAAAAAAATAGAAAATAAATACACTTCCTGGGGGAAAACAAAGCACAAAGCAACTTTCTCTAGCACCCTAACATATATTTGTATTTTAAAAGAATATGTAAATATCTACAATTTTAATAAATAATTTTATCTATACAACCATATCTCCAAATTGAATCCCACTACTGTTTATAGAGTCTTACAGTGTGGTGACATAGTAGAAAGCAGAGGGGGCAGTTAGTGCTTAATATTCCAGTGGTGGCTTCAAACTGTTATCAGCTATTTTGGGATTTCTATTTTACAATGTTTGTTAGTTTTAAAGTTTAAGTTTAAAATTTGCCTTTTTATTAGCAAAAGCCCTGGTGGTATAGTGTGCAGTGTGTAGGCCTGTTAACCAAACAGTTACCAGTTCTAATCCTTTTACAGATTGGAGAAAGAAAGCTAGATTGTCTTCCATGCCCCTAATAAAGATTTACATAATTGATAGCCAGAAACTCAATGGAGGGCTGCTAAGAGTTGGAATAAACACCATGACAACGAATTCCTTATAAGCAGTGTAATATAGCTATCAGAGATAATATCAAGCTTTCTATTTAATGGTATTATTGAGTTGTCTAGACCTCTTTTTTTGAGCTTTGGTGGCTTAGCAGTAAGGAATTGTACTGCTTATGCTAAGGTAAGCTGTTTGAATCCACCGGCTGCTCTGAGGGAGAAAGATGGACAATCTCCTGTATGCAATTTACTGCCTGTGAAAACCCTGTGAAGGGTCAGTTATGGGGCTGGTCAGACTGGAAGATATACAATAAGAACAGCAAGCATCAGTGGAAGCCTTTGTATTCTCTCTTTTTGTTCCTTTCAGCAAAGGTTATGGCTCAGGTTTTGGGTTTTTGCCAACTAAGAAAGCATCAGATCTAAAATTATTCTGAAAAATTAGGCCTAATTTCCAAAGAGGAGTATTTCGGTTATTTAACTTCTTATATTGGGTACAAGTGGTATATCACAAAGCATTTTTATTACTTTGCATTTGTGAATCTCATTTGCTACTTCCTATTGGCTGGTGTAGTACTTTGAAATCAATTTACCACCCAGGCATTTTTCCCAGAACCTGGGCTAAAGTTATGATGATTGGTGTCAAGTTGTGACCTATCCAGAACATTACAACATGCTACATCATTTTACTCTGGGATCTGGGTCATTAACCTGATGGGCATTAATGGCTTTTGGAGTCCTTGGAGATTTAGCTACCCTGTGGTGTGTGCTAAGACCAAGAGGGAGAAAACTTTGGCTAATATAACTTTTTAACATTTTTATGATTCCAAGTTTTCCTTCTATAAGCACAGACTTGGAAAAGACATTGTTAGAAGACTTTTCCATTTCTAATATTCAGTAGTTCCATAAGTCAGTCTATTTCATTATTTTCTTCTCTTTCCAAGTCCTTGGATAGTACAAACAATGAATCACCTATCTATTACTCTACAGATCAGTAGTTTGGCCCAACCTTGGGAAAAAGGAATTAATGTTCTACTGTTTTAAAAACCACAGCCTATGAAAAACTGTTGTTCTCAGTTTCTTCTGACACACATGGAATCATGAGTTATAACTAGCAATAGCAACTAGGCTCTCAGCTACGTAATAGAAGACTCGATTATTAAAGCAGTTATTTAATGATTCCTTTGTATATGTTGCATATATGTCAACTGAATAATGAATTTTATAAAAAGTTTTGGTTTTAGAACTTTGTAGTATCTTGGGTATTTAACCAATGGTTGTTGAGTGAATTAATGTAGAAAACTGGGATCTATGTATTGGAGGTAGACAAAGAGATAAGGAATCATAGTGTGCAATGGTTAATCATTCAGAATTTTTACAGAAAGTCCAGTAAAGGAGAGGTAGGAAAATCACGGGGTTGCAGAGTTTTGTGGGAAGAAGAATTAGGAAAGATCCCCTGGGGACCTGAAAAGATAGGATAGTAGTGAGCATAGATTGAGGATTAATTTTATAAAACACAATGTATGAGAATGATCATGTGAAACACAATGTGAATGAAGTAATGTGTGAAACACGATGCATATGAATTTTATGTGTAAAACAATATAATTTTTTTAAACGGTGAGAAGAACACTTATTCTTATCAGTGATAGCTGGCTTCTTTCTCACAGGCCCCAAGAATTACGGAGCCACTTCAATTTTGCTGTATAGTATTGATGAGATCTGGGAAATGGCAGGTCCCAGAGGAATAAGGGACGGTCCTCCCTCACCGTATTTGTGGTTAATCTGTCTACCCATTTCTCCTCCCTTTCATCTCAAATTTTATCAGTTACAACTCTGACACCCTCTATCTTTACCTTCTCTCTATTGTTCTTTACTAAGAAAACAAACATGTAAATAATTATTCTAGGGGAGTTCTGGTGACCTAGTGGCAAGAAGCTGCACTGCAATCCCAGAGGAGCACGGTTCGAATCCACCAGATGCTCTGCCGGGAAAGGAGGGACAATCTCCTCCTGGACCAGTCAGATCTGATATGATAGTACACGCACACACACAAATAATAAAATTTAAAAAAAATAATTATTCTAACTAAAAACAAAACTAAAAAAATACTGTCACTTCTACTCATTAGCCCCACTCTGTTTTTCTTTATAATCTATCATAACCTCCAATCAATTGCTTTACTTTCTAGACAAAAACTGCCTTGGACAGCGACTGGGTCCAAAATCTGATGTGGTGGCTCAGAGACCACATAGAACAATATTGGAGAAGTCAGATTAATAACAAAATACAGTCAAGACAACTCCCAAAATGGCCATGCAGGCACCTCAACATCAAGCCTCAGACTCCTAAGTATTCTCAACTTGTCAGTCTTACCGATATTGGCTTCCTTTCCAACTGTCTAACAAAGCTTTCAGTGCTGTGAATATTGGCTTCCCCTGCAATTGTCAAAAAGGTTCTCAGTCCTGCCAATATGTCTCCTCCTCTTCAAAGTCCCGTCTCACACCCAGTTCTTCAGGTCAGCCATCGCTGCTGCTACCATCCTGAGGTGTGTCCTATCGTTCACCACGCTGGGGGAGGCATCTCTTCTGAAGGGGGAAGAACTCCTTTTTTTCTGGTGTGTCAAGACTCCTGTTTCTGTCGCTAGGGTTATTCAATTTATTGGAGAAGCTAGCCAATCCTCTTGTAGATTGTTGAGACTGACCAACCCTTTTGTTTAATGGTAGATAGCTGATACTTTTGTGGATAAGTGAACACACCTCTTTTGCATAGTCCTGCCCACCCAAATAGTAACATCAAATAAGGGCAAGAGAAGTCATATTGAAAGATAAACTCCATACATACTTGGTGCATGTTGTTAGGAGTGGCTAGATCTTGGGAACAGATACCATACTTGGAAAGGTGGATAGTCAGTATAAAGAAGGAAGACCCACAAAAAGATGGATTAAAAGCTGGATCAATAGGCTCTAAAATTTCAGGGATGGTGAGAGTGGGACAGGAGGGGGCAAAGCTCCCGCATGCTCTTCATATTGAATCAAACGCAACTTGACATCGTGTGTGTTTACTCTGCTTTTGAAATATGCAACTTATTTGTTGTAGAGTTGCATGAGGTGATATATGTAAAATAGTTGAAATATTTGAAAAAATAATAATTTGTCAATAATAATATTTTTATTAATTTTCCTCTCATTTTCTCTTTAATTTTAAGCCTAAAAGGGTTCTTTCATCATTTGCTACTTCACCAATTTGCCTCAGGTGATTTCAAATGTAATAACATTTGTAAACTAACATTTTTTTTTAAATATCTCCAATTGCTCCAATTGGTTTTCCTGTAACACAGCTCTCAGCCTTTAACCTCCTTTCCAACACTTCTGTCTGTGAAATTTGGAAACATATCATAGATACACCTGATACAGTGATTTCTGAACTGATTTTTCTCTTCCATCTCCAAGCTATCTCATGCTATCTTTTCCTTTTTAGTCCTCCAAGGATTCTTTATCTTTGATATAATTTTGTTTTAATCAAACCACACTATGTCAAATTAACTTGTTTGGCACCCATCGTGTGGCATATATTTCAGTTTTAGAGCTTGCTTACCAATATGCCTTTCTCTCAACTATTAATTACTCACACTTCTTTTCAGGTCACTGTTACTAATCTAGATGAGAGAATAAATGGTGGGTAATCAATTGAAATATCACTGTAGAATCCTGACTTGACGTGAGAGGGGCTTGATTTTGGGTAGTGAGGTAGTGGTGGAAAAGAGAAATGGATTCTATAGCAATTTCACCTCTAGAACCAGCAAAATGTAGTGACTTCTAGAGTGAAATCTAGGATCTCCAGAAGTGTAGCGGGTTAAGTGTTGGGCTTCCCACCAGTAATGGGTGATTTGAGTCCACCAACCTCTCTGTGAAACAGAAGTTAGGCAGTCTGCTTCCGTAAAGCTTTATAGTCTTGGTCACTCAATGTGGCGGTTCTGTTTTGTCCAATTTAAATGGATTTAAGTGGATACATTTTTAAAGTGACATTTAATTTAGTGGTTTGATAACTGAGACTTCTCACCTTTCAATTAGCAGTGCACTATGTTACACGTTACATCACCAAAGCACCTTTAATTGAGTGGATAGTGTTGCTATGTGAATGAAATCATGAAACAGTGGCAGGACAGTAATAAAAGATACAGCAGATCAGTGAGAACTGTTTGGATCTCTGGAGTTGGAGGTGTCTTCTGGGCCCTTTAGTGGCAAGAACTAGACAATAAATAAATGAAGTGGTTGGGTTCCGTTTTAGAAGAGTCATCTGGGCTTGTGATTCTGATCTTTAAGGCAATGGCAAATCAAATTTGCAAATGTTAACTGCAATATTGTAAATATGAGTAGGATAATTTAAAAGTAATAGGCAGCACTATTTTTAAGAAGGTAAAACAATTTCTGAAGTATCATAACATGTTTGTAGCTAGATGAACAGTGCTGTTTTGACTTTAAGAGAAAAGAAGCAGCATTACCCACTAAGCATGCTCCCTGCATAAGTTATCCTAGCACTGTTGCAGTACTTCTATTTTCATTCAAGTCATTTGCTGAAAAGAAATTACGTTATTGAGGTCTCATTTGTAATGTAAGCGAAATACATTATTTAATGTACACCCAGAAAAAAAACCAGTAAGTGGCATTTTGTGATATTCAGACTATGAAGATTATTGGAACTGAAAATGATATCAAGTCATGGGGAGTTTACATATTTTTTCACAGGTTAGGACAGGACCAGGAGAGGATACAGGGAGCCATGGATCTTACTTTCCACTGGGCTTGGCCTATGACAAAGAGATGTTTTTGGAGGGGGTCTGTAGTTACATGTAAGGGGTTCTATTAGCAAAACAAGCAGCTGATAAAGGTCACGATAATCTTGGGAATATGAAAATATTCCCACAACACTACACTGTGCTTTGTTGAGGGCACACCAAGAAGGCATGCACAGGGACTGTCACTGCTCAGGTTTCTACTTCTCCTTCCCTGTGCCATTCCTCTGGGTGCTAATCAGCTTGAAATAGCTTGAAACTAGTGAATACAGATAATAGGAACAATAAGAAATAATTATCACCTTTATTATTATTATTTTGGTGGGAAGGGTACAAGTTGATCAGGAAACATTGTCACAAGACGTAACAGAGTTCTTCCCAAAGATTAAATCCCTGGGCACTTCCAGTTCAGGAACACTGTTTAGGAGAAGTTATGTGTGTGGGGGGGACGATCTGAAGAAGATTCATGGACATTTTAGAGGAAACTACAAAGGACTATCTTGGCCATTTCAGAACATGAGCAGCAGTCATGAGGAGCCTTGTGCTAAAAACCTGAAGGTTAAGGAACGTTGGTGGCACAGTCTGTATAAAAGTTTGGCTGCCGGACAAAATGTTAGTGTTCAAACACACCAGGTGGTCCGTGCATGTTTACCTTCTTGTTGGATACTCCATGTCCGCCCGTAGCCATGGATTACAAAACTGAAAAGCTGCTTTGATGCCATGGGAAGGTGGTGTGGGGTTGGGAGAGAGACAGGTGTCAGCCAGATCTAGACACAGCAGCTTTTATGTGGCTTATAAACAAGAAAAAGTAAAAGTATATACTTCTCCAAGGTAGCAAATATAACATAGCAAATCCCTTTCAAGATACAATTCATTATTTCCTAAGAGTTAATCAAACAGAATTCTAGTTCATTTCTGTTTGCTTATTTGACATTATTTTTATCACACAAAAAGAAAGTCAGATAAACTGCACCAACTAATTCTTTTCTGCTGAAAGCTGTGGATGAGTAAGTGAACTTTTCTGGAAATTAAATGACAAATGTTTCTTCCTTTTCCTTAGGTACTAAATGTTGGCTATTTCCATGTATGTTGTTGATTCTCTGCCCAACCACAAAGCTGTGGACAGTTCTGTTTTATACAAATAGAGAGCAATGAGATTGAATCAGCTCCCTGACAATAAACAAAACAGTCTTGTCTTCAAAGCAGCTGAATCTGTGGAATCTGCTACTGTAGTTTTCACTCCACTTTCAACAGTTAGGAGAATATTCATCCTTTTAGGTGAGAGCAGTCCAACTGAATATTATTTGCACCAGGGAATGTCCTCCTATAATAATAATAATAGACCATAACACTAGAGAAGCACTTACTTCACAAAACAATCAGGCCTACGAGACCAAAAGGACAACATTTACCCAGGGTTAAGACTAGACTCAGTCTCATGGCCTTCTGTGTGTTGTGAGGAGAGGCTGGTCCCTGGATAACATGCTTAGTAGAGTCGAGGGCCACTGAAAAGGAGGAGGATTCTCTGTGAGATGGATTGACCAGGAGGTACAACAACGGTCTCAAGCACAACACAGATTGTGAGGATGGCAGACCACAACAGAGCGCTTCATTCTTTTGCCCCAGGAGTAGCTAAGACGCTGAGCTGACTTCACACCACCTAAGGACAACAAAGCTCAGAAAGTGGGTAGGGCTAGGATAGAGAGATACAGGAGAATTATGGGGAGTGGGAACAGTGATATGACAAGGGGGGATTGTAATTAATGTCAAAAATCATAATATACATGAATGATTGAATGGAAAACCGATTTGCTCTGTAAATTTTCACTCACCTCACAGTAAGTTCAAAATGAAACATCTGGCGCACACAGCGCTGCTGTGCACACATGTGGCTTCCCGGAGTCAGCAGCGAGTCAATAACAGTCACAGCGGCAGTGCTCCGTTAAACAACGGGGCCTGACTAGCCCCGGCTGCTCCGGGGAAGAAGGATGGACAATCCCCTCCCGTGAGATTCACTGCCTCTGAAAACCTGCTGTAAGGGCAGGAATGAGGGTCCCGCCTCACTAGTCCCCAGCAGCTTCATGTCTTAGAGCAGGACACTGTCCTTCACATTGTGTCTCTCCACTGTATTTGTTTTAAGGGGATTAGCAATCTCCGTCTAGTTGACTCTCACTAATAGGAATATCATCAGTGTCGATGTACATCCGCATGCTTGGTAGGGTTCGCAATGGCTGATTTTCTAGAAAAGTAAATTTACACAACTTTCTTCTAAGGCATCCTGGGTAAACTGGAACCTCTAATCTTTTATTCACCAGCCAACAAAGTTAATCTCTTGTATGATACCAAGACGTGATTTTCTCTACAGTCTCTCCAAAATACTATATTTTCTTAAATAATACATAACACCCTTAACACCCTTCTACATAACACAGAGAACTCTGGTGGCTTTGTGGAAAGGGGGTTGCTCCCAACCCAAAGACACATGGTTTGAATCCACCAGCTCCTCTGCAGAAAACAAGAAAGACAATCTCCTCCATATGATTTACTGGCTCTGAAAACCCAGTGGAGAGTCAGCGATGACTCAGTTCCAACTGGACGGTCCATAACAGCAACTGCATGTCCATGCTTGACCACTGTTGTTGTTGTTATCTGCCACGGAGTCGCTTGTGACTCATAGCGACCCTATGTACAACAGCCCTAAACCCTGCTCTAACCTGTGCCAATCACACTGTCTCCAACACATCCATCTCGATTACCCCCGTCACTGAATCAATCCACCTCATAGAGGGCCTTCCTCTCTTGCGCCATCCCTCTACCCTCCCAAGCATGATGTCCTTCTCCTAGGAACAGTCCCTCCTTACAACATGTCCAAAGTATGTTAGACGAAGCCTCAGAATCCTTGCCTCTAAGGAGCTGCCCGGCTTAACCCTCTCCAGGATGAACCTGTTTGTTTTCCTAGAAGTCCATGGTACCCTCAATACTCTTCTCCAGTACCACAGCTCAAAGGCATCAATTCTCCTTCTATCCTCCTCGGTCATTGTCCAACTCTCTGATGCATAACAAGTGATTGCAAAGACCATGGCCTGTATCAGATGCACCTTAGTCTCCAGAGAGACACCATCGTATTATCAAATATTAATCCAAACCAATATAGTCATAGGCGCTCTGGGAGTAAAGGTGTAAAGTGCACACGATGGGTTGCTAATGAAAAGTTCAGGGGCTCACATCCCCCAGCAGCTGCTTAGGATAGAGATGTATAGTAGTATCTCATGAAGATTTACACCTTCAGAAACCCGAGGAAGGGTCATTCCATGTCAGACCCAATGCACTAGCTGCCGTGGGTTTGGTTTACTTTTCTCCGTGCAGTCACAGGGAAGAATTTACTCTCTGCATGAAGTTTTACTGGTTAAACCAGCAATCAGTACTCCTAAGGAAATAAAAAATATATGCTTTGTGAATCATCACTTTCAAATAATGTCCTCTTAAGAAGTACTTACTTTTTTCCCCTTCCCAAATCCCCCAGGAAAGGCAAGCTGTACTTGAGAGCTATTTCTGAGATGATAACTAGTCTTATTCTCTGTGGAAAGGATAGGCCCTATTAGAAGCGGGGAAACAGGAAAGGACTGACCTCTCTCCAGGCAAAGAGGCTCCTTTTCTTTCCCTGTTATCTTGATTGAGGCTAGTTCATGTGGACACATGAAGAATCTCCCGTTGTTTCCTTGAAGATGATGCATCTTGTTAGATAGAGTTCTCAGGACATTGTCTTATCAGCTCTGGTTACACTTCAGCAGTGCCCGTGCCTTCGGCAGTTAAGAAATTGTCTATATCTGGGTCGTTGCCTCCAAAGAGGCCAAATTAACCCTGATTTTGTGAAAAAAAAAGGGGGGGGGGGAAACACAGCTATTAAAAATAGAGTCATAAATAAATGTTGTTAGATGACTCTTACTTTTATTTTTTTTTTTCCAAAATCTAAATGACCAAACTTCCTCTCCACCCACCGTGGTTGGCCCAGGGCAGTGCTGACTTATTCATCAGTAACACCCTTGCCCACCAGCGCATTTTTTGGCCAGAGCTCTGGATAATATCATATAATATATAGTCACCTACTCTGGTGGGAAGAGAGAAAGGATGGAGGAAGTGAGAAACAGCTCCAACACTCATTTCCTTTAGCTGTCACTTAATAAGCAGACCAAACGACCTTCTGCAAAAGGTTATTTCTTTTATAAGTTCACCCTAATAAAAACATATACTAGAATGAAAAGAGAATTCTTCTTTGCTCATTTAAGTTGCGAACCATGCTCCAGAAATGGAAAGAACCTGACATTAAAAAGAAGAGGAAGGGCTGGGGGAAGGCGAGCCTATAAGTGACAGTCTGTTTTTTTGCTTCAATTCCAGTCTTGCTTTAGATCCTCTTGGAACAGATGTTGCCTTTATTTGAGATGCTGCCACATTTCAGTCTTCATCCAAGGAAAGCATTTCAGTTGTAAAGAATTTTAAGAATAGCAACAGAAAACGATTCAGAGCAAAACTAGAAAAGGAAGCAGAATGTCACACACTCACCTCCTTCCGGGCCAGGAGCATGTGGGGTAGGGGGCTTATTTCTAGAAGATTCTAGACAGCCATTAGGACTCAGTTTAAGGTGGAACTTCCTAGAACTTATAGAAAGACACATGGAAAACCTAGAGGATTATATCTTTTGAATATGTTTGTATTCCTAGTCCCTGCAGAGCTGTTTGAAATTTCATGTGACGTGAGGGTGTGGATACAGTTTGAAAGTAGGCCCACAGGCAGGAGGATGCTCTGAGATCAAGGAATCTTTTGCTCAATAAGGATGTGCTTTCCAGATGATAGAAAAGGCTATTAGCAATCAAGTCATTTTCACCCTCCCTCAACTCTATTCCACGCACAGTGGGAAAAAATCTACCTGCGCAACCCTGGACTGTCCCCTTGATAAGACCATCATTGTCCATTGGGTTCTTATTGGCAATGGTAAAGAATAGATCTTCACACCATTCTTCCGAGTTTATCTTAGTCTGGAAGCTGTACTGAAACTTGTTCAGCATCATGGCGTCTTGCAGTCTCCACAAACAGACACACGGCAGCTGTCCATGTATGACCACGAATCAAATCTGCATATTCTTCAGGAAAGGCGAGAATTCTGCCACTGAAGAACTCCTTCTCTCAGTGAGAAATTATAAAGAAATTCACCACACAAAAATGAGCAAAGAAGGCTTTTAAAAAAATAATAACCATCAAGTTTTTGCAAGAAATAAAAGGGAGAAGAATGATAATAATAGCAAGTAATATCCAATCTAGTCTGGCAAAGATCATCTTTAACACCAATTGAGACACTGGTCACTTAAACTAGAATAAAAATATATTGCTGCATCCATAGTCTAGAGCTGAAATATCTCTTGGTGACTCTAGACATTATAAATGGAATTTCTAATTAGCCTTAATATCTTCAATGATGGTAAAATTCTCCCTGGCTAAATTTGCCTCATAATTTCACTTTCTTGCCAAAAAGTGATAACGGTCTGAAAAAAAAAGTTTTAAAACTTCTATTATTTCTGACAAGGGGAAGTCACGTGTGTGCATAATGGATGAGTTTTCCAGGTCAGCCAAAGTTGCCTTTAAAGACTTTTATAACAGCTTTGTAATCGGAAAGTACACTTGTGTCTAGCTTCTTAGAAGGACCCTTGGTGACACTGTGTCCAACAGGTTAGAGTTCACTTCAGTGGGAGAAAGATGGCCAGTCTCCTGTCTAAAGGTTTGCAGCTTCAGAAGCCCAAAGGCAGATCACTATGAGTTGAAATCAATCCCATGGCAGTGTGGTTTTTTGGGCTGCTTCTTGTTGTTGTTGTCATTTGTGGTGGTGGTTTTGTTTTGTTTTAATTTGGTTTGTTTTGCTACCATTCCTATACACAAGGGAAAATGATCCAATTTCTTACATTATGGAAGGGATTATAAATAAATATAGGGCTTAAAGATGTTTGTTTATATACCCTTAATTTTTAAAAGTATAGTATCTCTCCAGTGACTTGCCCCTTCTGATTACATTCCCAAACTGCATGAGTTTGAGTGTGTCAGAGATTGTGAGAATGGCGCAGGATAAGATAGGACAGGGCTCTCCAAAGACCAGCTCCTTCTGTTACATATAAGGAGGAAGCTCTTGTGGCCAATCGCAGAAAGCTGCATTGCAATAGCTGCATGTATCTACCACTGTCAACAAGTCAGAAATGAAATGACTCCTAGCTCACCTGTGGAGATGTGTGTGTGTGTGTGTGTGTGTGTGTGTGTATGTATGTATATATATATATATTCATAGAGGACACAATTATTTCTTAGATACCAGTATGTCTTGAGATTGCATTCCTGGGTTTGGAGGTTTAAGTAAGACTGCTGGGTCTAGGAAAACTCAGCCTATTGGTATAATATATTACATATCACATGTTAATGAGATTAGTATCATCAAGGAATATGATTAACTTTGACTTCTTGAACCACATCAAGATTGTGATTGACAACAGAGCACTGGTTTGACTTAAGTAATCATCTGTGTAACTCTTACGTGATGTTGTTATACTGCATTTAGTAATTTTGACCTTTGATCCTTTATTTCTATAGAGCAAACGTATTTCCACACAGCCCTGTACTGTGGTCCACGTTTGCACATTCACAGCAGGCAGGGGCTGTGTGTCTTTGCTGGTGCCCCTTGTTGAGCTCATTTCCTAAGTCTGCGTCCTGGCAAATGACCAAAATCACAACCAACTGTCTAACTTGCCGCACCCCAGACAAACCACCAAGAACATTTCAGCTTTAGATTTGGAGTGTAGCAATATGTTTTCATTTTCATTTAGGAGGCCAGATTCTCAACACAGAAAGAATCAATAGCAGAGCTGTAATAAGATCAAGAGTGGAGTGTGTCTAGAGAGTGACAGAACTCAACACACAGGACAAAAGATCTCAGTCAAATTGAGCAAGGCACAGAGACGTTAGTTATTACCACATTCTCCTTGACAGTAACCTTGGCAGATGATCCCTAAGCTTCCCACTGATTCTTTGTGAGAAAAGGTGTTCTCCCTTCTTTTCCTAATAGAAATACCCCAAAATAGATAGTGCTGGAACTGAAGATTTTATATGAATTATATGAGTTCTTTGTACCAAGAATTTTCTCCCATTAGTAGGTTCCCTAACTTCCCTGTATCTACATTGTTTCACTTGGGAAAACTGGCATAAAGCCACTGAATCACTGACCATGTACTTTGCCACTTAAGGAATTCCTTGTGTCTGTCTGTCTCTGTCTCTCTCTCTCTGTGTGTCTCTGTCTCTCTCTCTCTTTTTTTTTTTCTTTCTCCTCACCACCCCTAGGCTATAAAGATGAAGTTTCAATTTCAAAAGGCTGCCTAAAAGAAATTCTTGTTGCCAATGACTTTCTACAGTGATGTTTTGTTTTGTTTTGTTTCTGCTTGCTCTTCTGTGATGGCTCCTGGATTACTTTCACACGATGGCCTGACTCCAGGGCATTTTTTTTCCTCCAGCAGGACAAACATCTTGGGCCTTAAGATTCCAAGAAGGAGGAGAACAGTCAAGTATTGTAGCCTCTGAGTGGCACTGAGTGATACATGTCCTGATCTAGTATGGTCAGAGGTTCCTTGAGGAAAATGACTGGTGAAAGTGGCCAAGACAGTCTTGTCTTAATGAGGCTGGAAAGCTGATCTGACACCAAGATGGCTGAAGGTGCTTGATTTAAATTAAAATATCAACTTTTTCTATACAAGTTATAAACTTGGAGATCCTCCAGTCACTGGAAGATGTCCTCCCCCAGCCATGCTTAACAAGAGACAAGACAATATGGTCTTGGCACCCAGCCAATGGCCTAGGCGAAGCACAAAGCTTGTCACACCCTGGCATTGCCAGGCAGGAGGTGTGAGGAGAACAGCCAACAGGAAGACAGCACAGCTGTCACATCTGCTCTGGAATAGATTTCTCAGGGAGGGCTGGAGAAATGTCCGCACAATGAGCCAACACACAGCTTCAGAAGATGGAGTTCCCTGTGGATGGTTAACCGAGAGGCCTTGGAAATTCCACCTGAAGGATTGAAGTGAGACATGGCGGAGGAAACCTCTAACACAATGGACTCTGCAGGTGCCACCGTCACTCTCTGTCATCTGAGGCAGGGCTGCTCTGTCCTTGCTGCCCAAACCTCGGGATGGTTTGTAACAAGAGCCCGTCTTCATGGAAACCTCCTTGTCCAGGTGAAGCTGCTCCTGTGCTGCGTTTTGCACTCTGAAAAAGAATAATGGGTTGTGGTTTGGATCTTACGCTCTGGAGTGAATGACATTTACTGCAGGACAGTCTCTGAGTCACAAACTTCTGACTAAAAGATAACTGCTAACCTCCTCTCCCTAAACAAGTCTAAACCCACCAAAGTCACCGTGTTTAAATTGCTTCAGATTTATGGTGATCAGTAGAGGCTGCAAATCTCAAAGGGAGCAGACTGGCTCCTCTTCCGACTTCAGAGAAACTGGTGGGTTTAGACAATCAAGCTTTTAGTTAGCAGGTCAAGACTTAACCCACAGTGGAAGCCACTGAGGCCCCCGTTTATCCTTTCATGTTGTATGAATGTGACCCTGCTTTGAAATGATTGAACCAACACCTGCTACCAGCAAACTCTCCATGACGTTCACCTTCATCGGTGCATGTGCAGCTGTTGAAGAAATCCTTGAAAAGGCTTAGAGGTTTGCCTTCCACTAACTCACCTCAAATCCACAACTGTTGAGTGGAAGTCAGTTTATTACAGCCCTTACGTGGGTTTCTCCGGCTGTGATCTGCCCATCTTTGTCCTATCATGCAGCAGTAGATGCAAACCACTGACCTTTTAGTTAGCAGCCTATCACATAACACAATACTCACCAGAGCTCATTTTCTCTGCCGTGTTATGAGGCTAAATTGGAACTCCGTCCATCTGTTTCAAGTTACCTACAAATTTAACTTAAAGATACCTAGGAGAGTTGGTAGTCCTGGGGACTGCCTTCTTATGCAATTTACTACCCCATCCTATACCAGGTGTTGTTCATGTTAGAAAGTTCCTTCCTGTTTGCTCTAAGCAGTGACGTAGAAGAGATCAGGGCAGGCCCGATGAGCTAATGAGTCACATCTGACAGCAACAAGAGGGATTTTACCGCCAGAAAGCCTCTTCGTCTTCAGGCGTGTCTGGACACTGGAAGATTCTCCTCATCAAAGCCCTGTAAACTATCTGGTCAGTAACACCAAGGGAAATGTGGTCTGTAGTTTCCTGGCCCATTGCTCTTTAACAAACAATATTAAATGCAATCTCTGTTTGAGGAGCTTTGGAAGACACTTGGGATTCTGTATCTCAGTGTCACCAAAAGCAGTCGGAGCTGCTAGCAGTACGCAGACTTCCCTCAGTGTTCTCTCGTGTTGCTGTTTTGTGCTGTTCAGTCAATTTTCACTCCTGGAGACTCACATAACAAGAGAACTGTCACACAGGGTTTTCTAAGTCACAATCATTACAAAGAGAATACGGGAAATTGCATAGTTTAAAATCAGAAAAAGTGTTTCAGGATTGTATCTTTTTATCATAACTCATTAGCAACTTGCAATACGCACTTAGCTTTATTTACAGGAATCAACAGAACTTGAAGCACCCAGTGATAAAGAGCAAAGACTACAGCTCTCAGTATATATTACAGCTGAGCTTTATTGTTTTCATTCACGGCTCATAGCGACTCTATGAACAAAAGACCTGATCATTTTCTATAACTATCGTGCCTCCAAGTTCATAGAGTTTCCATAGACATGCGGCTTCCCTGAGCATGAATTTAAAAACTTGTTTCAGAAAATACCACAACTGTATTAATAAATAAGATTTTGGTAAAAGCAGAAAAGATTGATTTGACCTTGTCACATATTTCTTTTTATTTAGATCCACAGTCAATACCCATGGGTGCAGCAGACAAGAAATCAAGTAAGTCCAGCAGAAAGTTCTTTAACAATAAAAACAGTGAGGCAGTGTTTCATGAGATTTAAGCAGTCTGTCGTGAGGAACCATGAGGAGACCTTAGAGAAAGACCTTACACTTGATAAAACAGACCACCACCACCAACAGCATCTAATCATTGATTCAGTGCTGATCAATAGTAACACAAAGGCATTGATTGTTCTTCTATCATCTTTATCCATTGTTCAAAAAAGATTAGGGCTTGCATCAAACACATCTTAGTCTTTAAACAAGAATCCATCGCTGCTTCTCAGCTCCCTGAGTGGTCCTTGACAGCAGATCTCCCCACTATAACATGCCATCTATGTTCTATCAATCTTCTGTCTTTCACGATGCTGCCTCTTGGCCTATCGATGAGAATTTTTGTTTTCTTAACATTTAAACATAGTTCCTCTTGAAGGCTATAGTCCTTGGTCTTCTGCAGTGAGTGCCTCCAGTGATTCTCCTTGTTTTCCACAACGTTGTGTTATCTACATAAAACAAGTTGTTGTTGAGTCGTCCCCAACACTAATGCCATACTAATCTTCGTAAAGTCCAGCTTCCTGAGGGAACTGCTCTGCATAAAGATTGAATAAGTATTAATAAAGCATATAGACCCGACACACAGTTTTTAAACTATGCAGTGCACCCTTCTGTTAGGACAACTTCATGGTCTAGGTTTCCCATGAGGACAATTAGTGTTCTGGATTCCCATTCTTCTCAATGTTAGACCTCATTTGTTATAACCTACATAGTCAAATGGATTTGTATAGTCAATAAAACACAACTAGATATAATTTTGATGATCTTTGCTTCCAACCAAGATCTGTCTAACATCAACAGTGGTAACCCTGGTGATGTAGTCTTTGCTGAATCCAGCTTGAATTTATGGCAGTTCTTTGTTGAACTGGCCACCTTTGGATAATTTTCAATAAAATTGTACTTGTATGTGATAATGCGCAATAATTTCCATATTCTGTTGCACCACTTTTTTGTGTGTTTTTTTTTTTTTGTTGTTTGACTGTCATTTTGGGGTGTTTTTTGTCATTGTTGTTGTTTTTTAAGACAGAAATAAATATGGGTCTTTTCCAATCAGTTGACTGGGTAGCTCTCTTCCAACAGTTCTTGGTACAGACTGGTAAACATATCTATGGCTTTGTCTGTTTGTTGAAGTTTCCCAATTGGTATCCCATCAATTCTCGAGGCCTTGTTTTTGGCCAATATCTTCAGTGCTATTTGCACTTCTTTCTTCAATACTATTGACTCGTAATCATGTGTTACTTTCTGAAATGATTCTGAGATAATAAATTATTTTTATATAATGATTCTGTTTATTCTCCCCACCTTCTTTTGGTAAATCTTCCTGGGTAAATCAGGAATTTTCCCATAGCCTCCTTCAATATTACCATATGAAGCCTCAATTTATTTTTCAGTTCTTTCAGCTTGAGAAATGCCAAGTGAGTTCTTCCTTTTTCATATTTTTACTCCATCTCCTTACACATTTCATTATAATATCTTACTTTGTCTCCTCGGCTGCTCTTTGAAATCTGCTCATATCTTTTACATCTGCATCTCTTTCCTTTATTCTGGCTTCAAGAGGTTCTAGTGCAATTTCGAGTCTTTTCTGACATCCATTTTGGTCTTTACTTTCTCCTCTTTATAATGGCTTTTTCTTTCTTCATGTATGATCCTTGATGCCATCCCCCAGCTCATCTGGCCTTCGTTCAGTAGTGTTTGATGTCTAATATCTATTCTTGAGAAAGTTCTTAGAGTCAGCTGGAATAGGTTCAAGGTTGCATTTTGGTTCTCTTGAACTTTTCAGATTTATTTGGCTTCCATTTGAACTTGCATATGAGTAATTTATTATGACTGATTCTAGCAAAAAGGATGAAGACCCTCAAGGAAATGGATTAATACAGTGGCTGGAACAATGAAATCAAATACAGCAATAGATGCACAGATGGCTAAGGATGAAGAAGTATTCCTTTCTTGGGTTCAAAGTGTCTCTATGAGCTAGAAGTAGTTGGTTGGTACTTAAAAACATTCTCAATCATCTTTAAAAATGGATTACCACGCTCTTCTCCTATAGAGCTACTCATACGTGGATTGTTCTATTTATAGGACAGCATCAGGTATTTATCATTGCAAGTAATTTTATTGTCAGCATATTATATCCGAAGGTATTGCTTTATTATTTGTTACTGTGGTTACTAAGTGTTGTTGTTAGGTGCCATTGGGTCATAGACAACTCATAGCGAACCTATGAATTAAAGACCTGAACACTTGTATAAATTTCATTGCTTCTTCAAGTTCATAGATTTTCCAGAGGCAAGCTATTTCAGAAGTGGATGCCATTTTGGATGTCACTGGCCATCTTTGGATAATTGTCAATAAAATTGTACTTGTATGTGATATTGTTCAATAATTTGAAGCTTCTTTTAATTGGGGCGCTCCACCAAACACTGTCCACCATGGTTAACCATTATCACATTTGACACATCAATGTCACAGTGTTTAACATCAAAGCAACCATGAGTTACCTCTGTACAGCAATGAACAGACCAGTGCTATACCACTTAAAAGAATGTTTGACCAAAACCAGTTGAAACCAGGCCTTAGAGCTGCAGATTAAAATCACTCACCTTTGGCTAGGAGTATAACTTTCTATTCACTATATCAAATGAGCTCTTTCTATTGTTACTAAATAGAGATAGAGAAATAGAAAACATATGTCTAAATGTTGCATTCTTTGACTCAAGATACAAAATATCTTTTGTCCTCAAGATACAAGTATCCAAATGTGGTTCCCCTCAGTGTTCTATGAAAAGTTTGGAAACCATACGGATTCACTCTGGATCTTCATCTTTCTCTGACAATTAAGTGTTCTTGGAGTTCTTTTGCCTTACTTATTATTCTGCAGGGTTTAACATAAGATTAGATGCTTCTTTGTTTCAAACCTTGTCTAACAATGTAATTCCTTATAAAAAAAACATGAAACTCACTGCTGACAGGTAGATTCAGACTGATGGCCCATTTTTACTCTCTCTATTCTTGTTTTCTTCTGTTTGAGAGCATCTTCAGAAACACCGGAACTGCCTTCAAGGCTTGTTTTTCTTAATTGAAGGTAATCACAGCATTTTTGAGCCATGAGGCCATGTCTTCGTCAACTAGATTTTATTTATGAGCTCTGTATATCTCTGTACCCTGTCATTGCTCCTTGTTCTTTGATCTGGTACTTCTGTTACTTTTGTGTCTAGCGATTCTGATTCCTCTGACTCTAGAACTTTCATGACCCAGTTTCTTCCTTATATTTTAGTCACAGGGTAGATACCTTGAAGTTCCAGCTGAGGTAACATATTTGGAAAAGGAACTTCGATTTTTACTTTCTTTGTCCTTTGAAATGCAAGTGTAAGAGATGGCTCTTTTGAAAAGAAATGAGCAAATCTGTAGGTAAATAGTATGCAGCAGGAATTTGCATAAAGCTACTATCTGGAGATGTTAATATGACATATTGCTTAATTAGGATAGTAAGCCTTTAGCAGTAAAAGCTCATCTCTACAATTACTTCTTTGAATCAAATCTTACATACAGTTCAAGGATTTTTATATAGCATGCCAGTCTTAAAACATTAAAATGTGTTCATTTTATTTTTTATTATTGTGTTTGATGTTAGTGTCCCTATGTACATGCAATTGCTTCCAACAGAGAAGAAATTTTAACTTAACTATAAATTATATACATGTGACCCTGATGTTAGTGTTCTCTTTTGAGAAAGAAACAAAATTTATTTTTTTCTATATCAATTCCTAGAGCCCGTTCTCATCACCCTGCCTCTCTCTTGTCACTCTATTTCTCTCCCTATGTTGAGACAGAAATCATTGTTGATAGGATAGACTCTTTTTTGGCCCCCTAAGGAAATATTCTCTAGTATCACCAGGGCAATTGAAAGTTCAAATTAAAATCTGCACTCAGGTGTGAAGGGATGCCGGTGGCATAGTGTGTTAGCATTTGACTGCTAGCCAAAATGTCTGAGGTTCAGACCCACCAGTGTGTCTGTCTGCAGGAGACAGCTGAACACTCCTCTCCACATAGACATCCAGTCTCAGAAACCCTTTGGAGGACTGTCATGAGTTGAGATTGGCAGCAGCAGATTTGTTTTTGTTTTTGTTTTGTAGATTGTGAACTAGACAAGAGCAGTAGAACATTTTCTACCTGTAAGAGCTTTATTCCTGTCGGCAATCCTTTCTACTCAAGTTGTTGGACAGGTCTAGAATTGCTGGGCTATTGTCCTTCAGCAATGCAGGATTCCTAGAAGGAAGGTGGGAAGAACTCTAAAACTTGGCCTCAGTTTATTTTCTAAAACACAGATTTCATTCTCAAAACTCAAGTTAGTTAGCAGAAGGTATGCATATGAGAGGTCTTTGTTTTAATTTATATATGATATTTTAAAATTAGAAGATGTAAGTAGTGTATATTCCCAAAGATTCTGAAAATCAGTGTTATTTAACAGCATGTAGTTAAAAAATGTTTTCGGGAGAACCCCGCCCAGCCCGGAGAGTCCA
>NW_006399868.1:5134860-5155799 GCF_000299155.1 Elephantulus edwardii
GGAAAATGGCCACGAACTTCCTCATGCACGAGAAGGTCTGGTTCGATAAGTTCAAGTACGATGATGCTGAACGCAAGTTCTACAATCAGATGAATGGGCCGATGGCCAGCTCGTCCCGCCAGGAGAACGGTGCCAGCGTGATCCTCCGGGACATCACGCGAGCTCGGGAAAACATCCAGAAATCCCTGGCGGGGAGCACTGGGGCATCCAGTGGACCTGGAGGGGACCACAGCGAGCTTGTTGTGCGCATCGCCAGCCTGGAGGTGGAGAACCAGAGCCTGCGCAGTGTGGTGCAGGACCTGCAGCAAGCCTTTTCCAAGCTGGAGGCCCGGTTGAGCGTGCTGGAAAAGAACTCACCCACCCACCGTGCCACGGCCCCGCAGACCCAGCACGTGTCTCCCATGCGCCAAGTGGATCCCCCAGCCAAGAAAGCGGCTACACCAGCAGAGGATGACGAAGATAATGACACCAACCTGTTTGGCAGTGACGAGGAGGAGGAGGACAAGAAGGCAGCCCGCTTGCGGGAGGAACGGCTAAGGCAGTACGCCGAGAAAAAGGTTAAGAAGCCCGTGCTTGTGGCCAAGTCATCCATCCTGCTGGACGTCAAGCCCTCGGACGATGAGACAGACATGGCCCAACTGGAGGCCTGCGTACGCTCCATCCAACTGGATGGGCTGACCTGGGGGGCCAGTGGACTACGGCATCCGCAAGCTGCAGATCCAGTGTGTGGTGGAGGACGACAAGGTTGGCACCGACCTGCTCAAGGAGGAGATCCCCAAGTTTGAGGAGCACGTACAGAGTGTCGGCATTGCTGCTTTCAACAAGATCTGGGCTGATAAGCATGTGCGTGAATTCGGGCCTGCTGCCCAGTAAAGACTGTGTCCGGAAAAAAAATGTTTTCTTGAGGAAGGAAGTGGGCAGAGTCAAGTTAGCTCTTCAGTGATTTGAGGACTAGGGGCATAAGTGTAAACAGTTAATGAAGCAATGTCCATTTCTTAAAGTATAACTAACTAATAGCCTAAAATGAATACATATTGTACCATTAAGTGTATGTGTTATATATACATATGTATCACATGTATGTGCACATACATACATCTCATATCTGAATATGGGGCTCTGGTGGCTTCATGGTAAGGAATTGTGCTGTCAACCCAAAGGCAAATGGGGTGAATTTACCAACTGCTCCTTGGAAGAAAGGTGGGCAATCTTCTGACTCGTGTTTAACACTCTCTGAGAATCTACTGGCAAATCAGTTAGGAATCACTTCCAACTCATCGTTGACCAGTGGTTTGTTTTCCTATGAGTATCTTGTTGTTAGTGGCTGTCAAGTATGATGCATAGCGACCTTATAAATAACAGATCTGAGCTCTCTCTTATCCTGTGTTCTCCTCACAGTGTCTGACACACTTGAGCTCAGTGCTACAGTTACATGCCAATCCTCCTGCTTGAGGGTCTTCTTCTCTTTTGTTGTTCCTCTACCTTTCCAAGCATGACTTACCTCTCCAAGGAATAATGTTTCTGAGCAACATGTCCAACATAATTGAGAAGTTTTATCATTTTTGCCTCTAAAGAGTACCCTGGCTGCACATTCCCCAGCACATACCTGTTTTTTTCTTTGTGACAGTCCATGGGCTACTTCGTACTGTTTTCCAACAGCACAATTAAAAAAACAGTTCTTCATTTGTCATCCTTATTCATTGCCCAAATCTCAACAGCATAGCAAGTGAAAGAAAAGTCCATTGCCTGAGTCAGACACTCCTTAGTCCTCAAACTGGCATCATTGCTCCTCAATAATTTAAAGAAGCCCTTGATTGTAGACTTTCCCAGTACAATACATCCCCGATATTCTGACTGTTGGTACCTAGTATATTGATTTTTAATTAAATTAAGATGAAACTGTGGACAGTTTCAATCTTTTCTTCATCTATGATGTCCACTGGTGAGAATTTTAATTTTTTTGCTGTTGAGATGCAATCCATATTGAAGACTGCAATGCTTGATCTTCTGCAGCAAATGCTTCAAGTTCCCCTCACTTTCCACAAGCAAGGTTGTGTCATCTGCATTGTTGTTGTTGTTGATTGCTGTCGAGTTGAACATGACTTATACTGACTCTATGAACAAAAGATCTAAAACCTTTCCATAACTATAGTCGTTTTTCCAAGTTCACAGAGTTTCCAGAGGCATGTGGTTTAGGAAGTGGAGCCATTCCTGCTTCCAAACCTGTTTTACAACTGGGAGCTGTGATAAACACTGTTCACATTTGGGAAATCATTATAGTATTTGAAAACCCAATGGTACACATTCAGCGTCACAGCAAACTCAGATTACGAATGTTCCTCCAAATATAACACTAGTCTCAGTAGTGGTTAAGTGTCATCAAGTTGAATATGACACTATGCAAAAAATACCTGGACTCTGTTTCATAATTAATATCATTTCTGTATATTTAGAGAGTCTATAGAATTTCCAGGGATATCTAGGAAGTGGATGCCACTTTTGCTTCCCAAACTGAAACAATCTGGAAGCTCCTCCAAACATTGTACACAATGGGTAGTAACCATTAAGGTATTTGACACAACTATCGCATAGTGTTAAGCATCACAGCAACTCCAAGTTCTGTAGTACAGCAAGTAGACCAAAAAAAATAAAAATAAAAAAAATTTCTGTACCACTTAAAGAATGCTCATCTGCATAACAAAGTTTATTTGTACGTCTTCCTCCATTCCTGACACTAAATTCTTCTTCACAGACTCTAGTTTCTACAATAATTTGCTCAGTATACAGCTTGAATAGGCATAGATAGGTAGATTTATACACACATTCAGAAGTAGACATAAACCACAAGAACATGATAAACTGACAGACAAGTGATAACATTCAACAATAGGATTCTGGGAAGTATTAATTGCATATTGTTGATTGAAGATAATCACAATGATGACTGGGTTCCAATCCAATAACTAGCCTAAATGAGTTCTGCTATTCATGAAATACATTTTTTCTTATATCTTTTTAAATCCAACACTGCTTGTCCAATATTAATTGTCTTTGTGGATTGTTATAAAATTGTAAAATCTTTAAGTTACACACTGCAACACCAATGCATACTTCATATTTTTTAATAATAAGATGCAAAAGGAGAAATTGGAAAGAAAATAGTCAATACATAGGGTAGTTCTTCGTAATTCAAATGTGCCGTAAATTGAGAGCTATCCATACTGTTATCCTCAGTAACACTTTTATTTCATAGTGCTGTACTGGACCTATACTTAATGTCAATATGTGTAAGAAGTGTTAGTTCACTGAAATGAGTGGAAGGTGTTATATCAAGGACATGTTTTCCTGAATTTGGCTCAGTGCCATTCCTCAGTGACAAAACTTAGACAAAATTTAATGAAAACTAATGAGAAGGAAAATCTGCAAAACAAACATAACTATTTTAGTGATTGTGTTAATTCCAAGATACAATTTAAAGTTTTATTTTAAGTTGTTTTGTACAATTACTTCTTTTCCAACAGGATTTACAGAATGCATGCCAATTCTGTCTAATTATGCATACATTTCAAAATACAATCTAACAAATGGTATTTAATGAAAAAGGTTAGGACAAAGGAACTTTTATATAGCTTATTGGAATTTTACCAAATGAAAATAATATCCAAATACTTACATTTTTGTTTCTTATTAATGATCTCAGTTTGTATGTTCCAAGTAAAGTTATATATCTAGAAAAAAGAGAAATTCTTTTCATTTCAAATTAAGTCTACCATACCACCACTGTACTGAAACACATACATATATTCTTCTCAAACCAATATTTCCACTTAAGTTCAGATAATATAAAATGTTTAACCTAATAATTTTTTCTATAATGTGTTCTTATCCAAAATTAAGTTATAATAAGTGTGCTCATTTAAAAATTTCTGTATTTATGGGAGCTGTGGTTGCCCACTGGTAAGAACTGCAGTGCGATCCCAAAGGCCTATGGTTTGAATCCACCAGCTGCTCCATGGAAGAAAGATTGACTATATCCTCCCTTGTAATTTACTGTCTCTGAAAACCCACTGGAGGTTCAGCAATGGGTCAGTTCTGACTTGAAAGTACTCAACAAAAATAAAAATGTCTCAATTTACATTGTTGTTGTTGTTAAGTGCCGTCGAGTCGCAGGCGACTCATAGCGACCCTATGAAGGAGAGTCCTCGACACTTGGGTGCCTTTGCTCCTCTCTCCAGGTTCATAGGGTTTCCAGAGGCAAGCTACTATGGAAGTGGATGCCACTCCTCCTTCCACACTTGTTTAGTCGGGGAGCTCCACCCCACTCTCCATCCGCATTGATTAGCCATAAATAAATGCTTAAATTCAATGTCTTAATATGATGGTTCAAAGCCAACAGCTTGCTCTGTGGGAAAAAGCCACTCTCCTCCTGTGTGATTTTCTACCTCTGAAAACCCACTGTCAGGTCAGCTATGAGTTAGTTCTCACTCACTGGCACATAACAACAACACAGCAACGAGGCATATAAACACAGTGTCTTCATCATGTGGTTTTTATATTGACTCTCTGAAAGACTTTATAGAGAATTGTCTCTATTAAAGGGGGGAAAAGCAATTATTCCAAAGCAAAAGTGAGACATCAGGAAGGCAGGGAAACTAGAGTAGGGGAAACAGAGTAACCAGAAGCCAAAGAGAATGTGGGAAATGTCATAAGGAAGCACTGGACATACAACCAAGTAGAAATAAAGACAAAATTTTGTTGTGTAAGAGGTAGTGCGCAAGCAGGGAGGCATTCAAGCACCTAAGTAAGATGCTACAATGTGGTCCTGTTTGCAGAGAGAGAAAGAGAGCAGTTTCTATCAGGGAAAACAAACAAGAAACACAGAGGAGAAAGTAAGACAAAACCTTACAGGAGTTTGTTAAACTATAACATTGAACATCTATCAATATTAGCATAAAATATTAGCATTAACACGATTAAATATTGCTACTGCTGCTGTGCACCATTGAGTTGGAACCAACCTAAAGCTGGCCCTTAAGAGGCGGTTAAACACACAGGAGATTGCCCATCCTTCTATTAATATTAGTATTAGCTTAATTGTTACAAATGAGATTTGTTTGACAAGGCACTCAGTCAGAAATACATTGAGTGTCAGTTAGACATCTTTCCCCTTAAGGTCATTGTCGTCCTTGTGTTACCAGGAGTCGGAACTGACCCAGAGCTGACCCTTCAGCAGAGTTTTCAGAGGAGTAAATCACAGAGGAGATTTTCCATCCTTCTCCACAGAGCAGCTGGTGGAGTCCACAGCTTGCTTTAGTGTTTGCAGCACAGCTTCCTGCTACCAGTCCAAGTTTATAACTTCATTGAGTCACAGGTTTATGCAAAGGTATGAGAAATGGAGCAGGAGAAGATTCTAGTGAGTGATAATGGAGCTTGATCAAGGCTCGAATAACTGATGGTGCACTTAGATTCCTATTTTAAAACGTGTGTATGTGCTTGAGCAAGACGTTCTTTCAAAATCAAGTGAAATAAATCTTTTTTAATGGACACTTTGAACCAGTAATTCCTCATCAAAACCAGAAATCTTGCCTCCTACTCTCTTAGTACCACAAACCAAACAGCAGAATTTTACCAAAAAGGCTTGAATTTTCTCTTCAGGACGATAAAAGTAAAGATTTCAGCTTAATTCAGAATGGAGTTTTAATTCAGACTTGAAGTCACCCTTACAAGCACTTTAATTTTCAAATTCAAATTTCACACATAGTAGGAAAATATAGCTAAGTCATTATTGCATTTGTGTAGAAATTGCCAATTGAGAATGGAATAAGCTTTGTAAACTTCCAAAAATACAATAAAATATTAAAAAATAGGATAATTTTATGGAAGAAAGATTGTTCCACATCTAGATTTGCTGGGCTATTTTGAAGCCTGTGTTCACCTCCCTTTCCCCACGGTAAACAAAGTGCACTGCTCTTTCCCATCACTGGGATTTGACGGCAGAACTTGTTTTGATCCTGAAATGTTAGGGATATGAGGCAAATACCGTTGCTGTGTACCAGGAAGTAGGAAGCACCCACAGCTGACCTTTTAGGGAGTTTTCAGAGGCAGTCAATTGTGCCAGAGGAGATGGCCCACCTCTTTTGGAGCAGCTGGTGCACTATGGCAGTACAACGCCTCGTCTCTAAGTCACTCCAAAAGGTCTGTGGCTCCCTGGACTCAATTAACTATGAGAACGTAAATGGAGTAGCTGGCTCAGTTGTCAGGTGAATGGAAGAATGAAAACACACAGTCATGAACTCAACAGACAACCTGGAATCATTCTGCCTGGGATATCAGCACAACTCTCCAGCAAAAAAGGAGTGTTTTGTGTTCCTCTGAGCATTGGTTCCTCATTCTGCATATTTGTTTCAGTAAACAGGCAAACAGAAAAACACCTCACTGTCATTGTCTCAAATACTTAGCAGTGTTAAAACTGCCACAATGTATTAAGTGTGTTTAAAACATTTTTGTAAGTCACAGGTGGAAATAATGTTGAAAAATGGGGTAAGGCAGAAGATGAAAGAAATTTAAAAAAATGGAAGAATTAGAAAACTTAAAGTGACACTTTTTAGTTTAATATTCAATAAGATGGAATATAATAACTAATCACTTCAAATGCAATTATAGGGGAAAATGAATTCAAGTGAATTGAAGGAGCACATTTTTTTAATTTTAGAAATTAAAAAAGTTTGAAGATTTCAATGGCAAATTTATAAGAAGATGTTTAAGTGCTCTTATTGTTATTATTCCAGCTTCTGTTATTCAATCATTCAGCTGTTCTCAACACTCAGAAAGAGCTGCCTTTAATACTAACAAAGTTAACCTAAGGTAATTCTTTTTCTGTTGATGCTGTTATGTTGTTATCTTGTTATATGTATCAGTCTTGACTTTTATAAGCTTAGTATGCTAATGATTCCTTCACTTGGGATCTATAAAAAATATATGAATTTCCTTTCCCATTAACTGCTCAGTTTCTCAGATTTTTCTGGTTTCTGAATTATTCACAACACAGCCTGTGCTAACAGTTGTTGACACCACAGCCTCTAATTTCTAAAGCACAGGTCTCCTTCTTCCACCTTTAACTGTAAGTTAAAGAGACCTGGTCCGGAATCTACAGAAACCATTCCTGGAGAAGAAACTGTGAGTGTCATATCTGAACTGGGAAGACTTTTTAAAACAAACACATCATGAATAAATAATCATTATCTTTGAGGAAGAAAATGGATTCTTATGTGTTGGTAGTGGAAGAACATTTTGTTTATGGGGTAGAAACTTAAAAGAGATTTCATTAACCTAAGTTAAATTGTCAAAGATGTGGGAGTAAAATATTGGAAAAATAAAAGAAACTGTCTTTTGTTAAAAAAAAAAAGAAACTAATGTGTGGATGTGGGAGTTAGGAAAGCAAAGAAGAGTTGAGGAACTAGACTGAGGGTCAAGTAGCTGTTTACTTAATGATGGTGTAGTACACTCTTGGGGTTGGGACACTGACATATTGGTTGTTGGTTAAATCCAACAGCCAGCGCAGGAGGGGAAGACCCTCTATGAGGTGGATTGATTCAGTGACTGGGGTAATCAGGATGAGTGTGTCAGAGGCAATGAGATTGGCACAGGATAGAGCAGGGTTTAGGGCTGTTGTACATGGGGTCGCTATGAGTCGCAAATGACTCGACGGCACATAACAACAACAACTCTGAAGGAGAAAAATAGACAATCTGCTCCTATCAAGATAGGCATTCTCAGAACCTGATTCAAGGTCACCACAAGTTAGAATAAACTCGAAGGCAGTGGTTTGGTAGTTGGTTTGTTTTCTCCTAAAATTTGATCGGTCCTTGTGTAGCACGAATGGTTTTCTCTCTACCATTTGCATAAAAGTTAGTGATTCAAGCCCACACATCAGAGCCATGGAAGAAAGCACAGAGCTCCACTCCATAAAAGGTCACCACCATACAAATTCAACTCAACAGCAGTAGAGTTGGCTTCTCTTTTAATAGAATGACAGACTGTGAGTATTGTCTTTTAAAAATTACACAAAGAACATGGAAATGTCTGTATTTTCAAACAATTATTCATTCTGTCCTTGCTAAAGTCTCAAATGGAAAAAAAATATGCACAAAAATCAAAGTCAAACTTAGTAACTACTAAATGCCCTTACAACAACATTTTCTCCTTTTCCTTATAACAGTGAAACACAGTCTTCTGCAATGAGGGGTGAAACACCTCAAAATTAAGCAGCAATAAAACTTTATCTAATTCCTGTTCTGTATTCTCTCTGGTATCATTAAAGAAGAATGATTACAACGTGTTTTGACAGAAATAGAAGGCTAGGTGAAACAGCTTATAGGTTAGAATATATTTGAGAAGATATTGCTGTTGGGTAGTTTAGGGTCATCTCAGAATTAAAGGGCAAACTTAGAAACTATGAGTCATAACCTTGCCCTCCTCTGCACCACCTTCACCACCTCCACCTTGAACTTGCCCTCTGTTATCACACTGCTGTACCTTCAGTTCACTAAGGGTCTTCCTATCTTGTGCTGACTCCACTTTTCCAAGCACTGCCTTCTCATCACAACATGCTCAAATTCTGTGAAATTTCGTTTCACCATCCTTGAATTTAAGCAGTACCATGTTTGCACATCTTCCAAGATAGATTTGTGGTTTCGTTAAGAGTCTGTAATCTATTCAGTACTCCTCATAAACACCATAATTCAAAGACATTAATTCTTCACTGGTATTCTGTACTTGTTGTCCAAGGTTCATATGACTATGAAGCAGTTGGCAATAATGTGTCTTGAATCAAGTGCACCTTAGTCTTTAAGTTGACCTCCTTGCTCTTTATTACCTTAAAGAAATCCTCAACAGTAGACTTGCCCAGTGCAATACATCTTTGTTTTCTTGCCTGATGCTACAATTAGTGCTGATTGTGAATCCAAGTGAAATCAGGTATTTGACAACTTTAATCTCATCTCCTTCTATCAAATGGTACCTGTTGGTCCAGTGGTGATGCTTTTTTATTTTCTTAATATTGGGATGCAATTTATATTGAAAGCTGTGGCATTTGATCTTCTTCAATAAGTGCTTCACATCTCTTCCCCTTCTGCATGCGAGTGGTGTAAACTAAATAATACTTAGGTCATTGGCGAATCTTCATCCAAGCCTGATACCACATTCCTCATCATATACTCTAGCTTTTTGGCTTGCTCAGCATTTACATTGAATAGAAAAAGAACACAACTAACATCCATTTCTTTCTCAGACTATGCAGAATCCCCTTATTCTGTCCAAATAACTGTTTCATGACCCATTTATGAGATCTCCTTAAACCCAATTAAGTGTCTAGAATTCCCATTCTTCTCTTTGGTATCCACAATCAACACAATCCAATGTTTTTGCATAGTCTATAAACACAATTTAACATCTTTCTAGTATTATCTGCTTTCAGCCAAGATCTATCTGACATCAGCAGTGATATTCCTCAATCCATAGACTTTTCTGAATACAGAACAATTGTGAATTCTGCTTGATTTTCTAGTCTTTCTCTGTTGATATACCAGCCATTTAAAACTAATCTTCAAGATTTTATTTGTGTGCGATACTAATGATTAATTTTATGTATGTAATATTAATTATATTGTTGAATAATTACCACATACTATCTTCTGGGGTACAGTAAGATCCAGGATATACAAATGGGTATATTCCAGAAGCTTCAGTGTC
Source organism: Elephantulus edwardii (assembly GCF_000299155.1). NCBI lineage: Eukaryota > Metazoa > Chordata > Mammalia > Macroscelidea > Macroscelididae > Elephantulus > Elephantulus edwardii. Next base: position 5,144,611 of record NW_006399868.1, read on the forward strand.
ATCTTAAAAAAATACTATAGTATTTATTTTTCCATGAAACCTGGAAAAATGAAGCTCCTGGAAAATGTTTGGTCGTGTATATATTGGCTTTTACTATACTCTGTCATAGTGGATAAATATGCACAGATGGTGGCATGTGCTTTATGAGGTTTAAGTATCCAATGCTATTCTCTTTACTGCTTCAACAAGCTTGAACCACAAGGTTGTATTTTACTTGCAGTTAATTTAATTCTTGATAATTTTTACCTTTTGAAATTTAACTTAAAATCTCAGCTTCCTAGAGGTGGTTGAAAGGGAATGATTCCTGCAGTTACCGGAGATAGCATTAACGCAAACTGAATCCATGAACATGTCATGTAGCCATTTAGAGAAAATTTATTGTCACCCAGAATTGTTCAATTACAGGTAAAGTGAGATTGGAAATAATCTTTTCATCTATAAAACCTTACACCTGAAAGACAATACATCTGTTTAATATGTTCTATTTGTAAAGATCGCATTTTGCCTACTAGAAAGAATCCAGCTATAGTTGCATATGAAGTTATCGATACATTCCTGAATGTTGAATGCATCAATAGCATTCATTTCTTTTAAATATTCTTTTATTGTTAAAATATGCAATAACACTTAGTTTACCACACATCCATAAGTCTGTTAACATTAATTGTGTAATTCAGGTATACTGCATTTTAACGTGAACAACCCAAACACACACACAAAACACATCATTGTTGCTGTTGTTGATTGCTGTCAAGTCAAGCATGACTCATAACAACTCCATGAACAAAAGACCTAATGCCTATGTATAAGTTTGTCCAAGTTCATAGAGTTTTCAGAGGCATGTGATTTAGGAAGTGGAGGCCACTCCTGCTTCCAAACCTACAAGTAGGAATTCCACCAAACAATGTCCACATTGGTAAAGCATTATGGTATTTGATACCCCAGTGGCACAAGGTTCAGCATCACAGCAAACCCAAGTTACCCCAGTACAGCAAATTGACAAGCAGTGATGTTCAAAGTGGAAGAATGTTCCTTCAAACTATAACAACACGAGTATCACTTAGCAGTGGTTAAGTGTGGTCAAGCTGAATACATAACAACCTATGAACAAAAGACATGATCTCTATTCTATAACTTTATGTTTATGGAGTTTATAGAGTTTCCAGAGGTAAATACACACATGGCAGATATACATATGAGCATACATCAAACCTACTGTCAACAAGTTGATTACAACTCAGGTGATCCAGCCTTGGGTTTTTTAGTCTGTAAATTAATGCAATAAGAACCTGCCTGTTTCTGCCCTAGGGCAGCGTGTAGGCTCAAACCACAGAAGTTTCATTCACTGCCACCAGGGCTCTGCAAATGTGTGTGTGTGTGTGTGTGTGTGTGTGTGTGTGTATCATGTGCTAATGATATTTTATGTGTTCATTTTTCTATGAATGAGTCTTATTTGCATAGTGATCATCAGTGTTATTTTATATTAAAAAATAAGGACACTAAAACCTTGAGACATTTTAATGGGGAAATGATTCTTATCAGCAGTCTTGTTTCTCAGCTCAAAACCTCCCCTGAGCTAAGTTAATCCACGTAATCTTGGTCAACACCATTCTGCTCTCCCGCCTTTCTCCTATCTTCTCCAGCATACTCTTTACACCAGCAAAATGAGATGTGTACCTTTCTTTTGGCCACAGTTCCTCTGAGATCTGCCTCTAACACGCCTTTGCTTTTTTTTTTTTGTTTTGGTCTGTTTCCTTCTCTCCAATTTGTTTTTCATCTCCATTTCTTAAAAGCTTAGAGTGTCTTGAAGTTATCGCAAATGAACACAGGAAGGAATATTTTATACTAGCTTTGCTCTGAAGTTGAATCCAATTTCTTGCTTATTGCAATTCCAAGGTTTTTATGTATCATTGTATCTTTCTTTACCATATAATATAATGGTTATGTATGCATGTGTAGAATAGGTTGGATTACAAACTTCTACAGGTTTAGAATTCTGATTCACTATTTTCTGTACCCATAAATGTTCTTCTAATCAACTAATAATTCATTTGATAAAATAATGAGTATTGGATGGCTGATATTAAAATTAATATTTAGATAATTATACAGGTATATCACACAGATATTGTGGATTTGATTAAAGGTCACCACTGTAAAATCAGTATCAGAATAAAAGGAGTCACATGAAGCACTTTGATTTCCTAGTGGAAATGAAGCATAAGTTTATACTATATCACAGTCTATTGACAGGAGCTCTGCTCACCTGCTAATGAGAAGTTTCATTGCCTGAAACCGACCTGCGGGTTCACGAATTCTAGAGGGAAGGGTGCGGATTGAGGGAGGGACAGGAGACTCGAGAAACTGAAGGCAAGACAAAATTATCTGATCAAGCCCTGGAGTTTATTCGGAGTTTATTTGAGGAACTCTGCAATAAATAGACAGCTGTGTATGCTGGGGTGCCAGGGAACCCAGCCCTAGGCTATCAGGGAGGGGCATGCCCCAAGGTATTGAATTACAGGTACTAATTTAATGAGGTAGGTGTGTTCCCAGACATGGGCGGGGTGGCAGCTGCGTGTCAGAAGTGTTATTGGTGGCAGCGCTGAGACCTGCTCAGGATGGCTTCCTACAATTGCCAAAGCTACATACGTTCAAATGGTTCCAATCGTCCACCTGATATGCCAGAGATAAATGGACAGGCTCTTTCTGTGGGACTTACTCCCTCTGAAAAGATGGAGGGTCAGCTATACGTCAGTTCCAACTCAACAGTACACAACCACAACATAGTCTATTAAGGGAGCTCTGTGGCCAAATGGTTAAGGAGTTGTTCTGCCAAACCAAAGGCAAGTGATTTCAATACACCAGCTGTTCTGTGAGAAAAAGACAAGCAGTCTCCTCTTTTGTGATTGAAATCCTCTGAAAACCCACTTAAACATTGGCTTTGACTCAACAGCAATGATTTCCTGATGTTGATAGTCTATTAAGTGTTCAATAGTATTGTGGAAAAGTTTGAAATAGTATGAGAACCAAAATGTGGCACAGAGACATGAAAGAGCACGTGGTGTTGGAAACACAGGGCCAGTATAGTCTCTCAGTTCTTTTTACGTGCCGTTGTGTGGGAACTGACTCATTGTGGGCTCGCCAGTACATTTTTTGAGGCTGTGAATCACATGGATAAGGAGCCATGTCGTCAACCCAAAGACACGTGGTGCAAATCCTCCAGCTGTTCCAAGGAAGAAAGGCAGGCACTCCCGTCCCATGCAATGTACTGTCTCTGAAAACCTGCTGGAGGGTCAGCGATGAGTTGGTTCCGTGCAGACGGTGTATAACAATAGCAATAACTCCCATAAGAGGAGATCAGCCATGTCTTCCAATGGAGCAACAAGTGGATTAAACACACCTGCTGTTAGGTTGTTGGTACAACTCGTTATCATTAAACTACCAGAGCACACAACCTAAGATCACCACAGATCTTTAATGTGTATAAAAGAAAAACAACCCAACCCAAACAAACAACAACAACAACAAAACCAAAAAACCCCACAACACCAACTATGCATTGCCTGCAAAATACAACAAAGTGTAGCACGGTGAAATAAGGTATGCCTGAGCTCTGTGGACTTAGTTATTATTTTCAACTTCCAGTAAGGTATAGAGTGCTAGCCACTTCCTTACTCCAACACCTTAACAGCCTCACTTCTATTTATGTAACCTTAGTAGATCACAGTAAAACATAAAACCACATGTACAAAACATATTTCTTTTCCTAAAAGGTTGAATTTCTTTTATAACACATATATCAATATACAAATTACTCAGTTAATGAAACATTCTTAATAAGATACTTCCTTTACCTCTGTCTGATTCTGGATACCTGAGCTCTGTGGACTTACTATTTTAAATTTCCAGTGAGGTATAGGATGCTAGCTACTTCCTTACTCCAACATCTTAACAGTTTCACAATGTTACCATATTTTTTACTTATATTTATGTATGTTTAGTAGAACACAGTAAAACAAAAACATAGGTACGAAATGTATTTCTTTTCCTAAAAGGTTGATTTTTTAAAAATAATACATATATCAATACACAAATTACTCAGTTAATGAAACATTCTTAATGAGATACTTCCTTTTCCGTAGTCTGATTCTGTTTCCTAGGTATTCTTGAATTGTTCTGGTTTCCTTTTAACTCCCAGGAGCAGTTCTACCGTGGGAAGTTCTCTTCGGGAGGTCCCAGGTTAGTAATTTTCTTCTACTCAGTACACAAGAAGCACAGATAATGTAGAAGGCAGACAGCCTCCTTTTGTGAGACAGGGAACTAATGACAGCTCCTCAATGTTCTGTTTACCATTGTGATTTCAAAGGACTGGCTAAGAGTTAGAAGTATATTAATGGAAACCAGGGTCAAAAAAGCATTTTCACGTGGGTTACCTTTAACAATCATAACAAAGAATTACATCCTAATACATCGGCCTGATCATTGCAAATGGACAACAGAAATATTTTTAATGTAAAATTAACACTTGAAATAAATGTATTTCTTTGGTAGTTAGTCTGGGTAATTAGTTTTGCCTTTTCCCCCTTGCACACGAGATTTAGAAATATTTCTTACATTAATATTCTCAGGTCCAATACCAAATGCAAAATCCCCATCCATGTAGAATTGCTTCTTCCCAGACTCTAAAGTCTCCATCATACATCTCCTGAGGCATTAGCCTCACCTGGTGTCAGCCTCAGGTGTCCGCCTCACCTGGTGTCAGACTCAGGTGCTTCTAAACAGCCTGAATTAGTCATCAGTTTTGCCCTCTAGGATCCAAAATGTAGAATTCAATTATAAATTGTGGAGAGTTTGACAGAAAACGTAGAGGAAGGTCAGTAATTGCACAGAATGAGATGTATATGGCATTCAAAGAAATATGAGACTAAAAGGAAAAATATTAGGGAGATAAGAGCATGTGTCTGATCTGAAGTGTAAGGTAGAAGGCATCGAGTGAGGAAAAAGTAGCCTGGAAAGTAAATGCTTGCTTCCAGTCTTTAACTGTCTAGATGATCACTTGACTAGAGACTTAATGCCAAAAAAGCACTGCAAAATTGCCACTAATTGCCAGGGCAATTATAACATGCTTTACCGATACTTTATCAAAGTGTCTTGTACAAATTAGTAACCTTATCTGGTGAAAGTAACTAGAATTCAGTATGCTAGGTTAGCTGTCCACCTAATCATTTATTCATTTCTGAAAGATGAAGATTGAATGAACTGCCTGACTTCAAAACATTCAAAGGAAAGAAAAGGAGAGAGAGAGAGAGAGAGAGAGAGAGAGAGAGAGAAATGGAATGTGGTGGAACAATGGGTAAATGCTCAAAATCTGACAGCAGGTTCAAATCCAACATCTGCTTCACAGAAGAATATCCCCACAGTCTAATGTCCTACAGGCAGAGTTGAACCCTACGACATAGCTTGATTTAAATCAGAACTGATCTGACAGCACCTTGCAACAAAGAACTTCCAGCTAATGATATGACAACATTCACTCACCTTTGAAGAACCAATTTGACATTGAATACCAGTACGAACATTGAAAGTACTTTCTCTGCATTAAGATGGTTTGAATTAGCTTTTCTTGTGATAGAGTCTTAAGTCAATGAAATCTAGTTTTATTTTGATAAAGTACCAGAAGGAGTAGATTTGGGGTACCCCTTCTTAGCCCCCCGTCCCGTGGAAGCTCAGAAATACCCTCTGCTCTTTGAGGTAGACCTCTCTCCCTCTGCTGAGCACCTACCAGGCACATAACAAATGTAGATTTGATCAGGCATGTAATACAGAAAAAAAAATTGATGTAGTAAATGTGCTCCTTAAGATTAAAATCTAGTGAAAGATAAATAAGTAAAATGTGAATACATTGAAATTAATGTCAGCAAATAGAAATATGCATTTAAGGGAAACTCAACTCAGACTTAGAAGTTCTGATACTCCCTAGAGAAAATGACCTGGTTAATTCACATAAGAAATAACAATATTGATAATGTATTCTGAAATAGCTTGCCTCTGGAAACTCTATGAACATAGAGAAACAATGAAAGTTATACAAGTGTTCAGGTCTCTGGTTCATAGGGTCGCTATGGGTGGTCTACAACTCAATGACAGTTAACAACAACTACAACAAACAGCAATGCATTCTATGAAAATAAATAGATTTTACTTATTCCAAGCTGTCACACAAATACAACTTAAAGTAATTTTCTTTTAACTGTCAAATGCATAAAAGTGTCCAAGATAATAAAATGCATGCATCTTAAAATAATATTTTTGGAGCTCCAAAATCTTGTCTAATCCAACTTTTGCAAATAGTGTTCATGTTGAGAGGAAAAATATTTAACTGCCTTGGAACTGTGCATATTGTTAATCATAAAGGAGGAGTTGCAGAATCTATAGTGGGTCATGACTATTTTATCACAGGAATCCAGAATTAAGATTGCATAGTGGAGTGCATTTGGGGGGGCGGGCAGGGCGGTGTTGGGGGGATTATATACCAACAAAGAAGTTTATCTTTTTCTTTTCAAAGAGAGGTGTGAACTGGGGGGAGGGGGGTAAAGAAAAAAGTGCAACAATGAATGAATGGAAATCCAAAATCTCTGTAAATGTTCACTAAATTAATAAAATACTTTTTTATTTTTTTTTAAAATGTTGGCTATTTGAGATCATCAGATACTGTGTGTTAGAAAGATAGGGCAGCCTGCTTCCTTCACCACTTGCAGCCTTAGAATCCCTGTGGGTCTCCTCCACTCTGTCCTGTAGGCTCAGGGGGAAGTAGGCTTGGCTCGGAGATTATTTTTCTTTAAAAAAAAAAGCAGAACCCCTGATCTAAATACATCACCTTGAGTTGATTCCAATTGAGAGACCTGTGCAGGCTTAATGACATTTTCCAGCCAAAGTGAATGCAACCTTCATCTTATACTTTGGGCGTGTTTTCGGAAGGTATCAATCCTTGGTAAAAGACATTACACCTAAAAAAACGAGAATCAGCAAAGGAGAGGAAGACCCTCTAATCAGATGAATTGACACAATGAGTACAACAATGGGCTTGAGAACGGGGGAGGCTGTGAGGGTGGGTGAGGATGAGGCAAGCTTTCAGTCTGTTGTTGAGAGTTGCTTTAAGTCACAGCAGCCTGGATGGTTTCTAACAAGAACCAAAGTGATTTCAGGTCATGTCGCTGTTTTGCCAACATTCTTACCAGGGCTGCTGAATTCTGTCTTCAGTTTCTATGTCTCTATTCCCAAAGCCGCCTTCTTTAGACTTGCTCCTCTCAGTATGTAAGTTTACAACCACAGACCTCAAAGGCGGAAGAATGAAAAGGAAAACCTGCAATTCTCAGATTAAATACCTTTTAAGGAACTCACTGAAGATGAATACAAAGAAAAGACAGACTTGAATATTTAACAAAAGCCAGCAATTATAATTATTTCTAAATTTTCTATTAAATATGGCAATACTGCATTTTATAGAAGTGAAAGCATTTCCTGAGACCTTTCTTATGTAGGCAGCCAGGGAAATACAAAAGAGCAATCTTACTGCTTTGGCAACTGTCTGAAGCTTCTTATTATAGTTCTGATATGGAAATTGGGCTCAAAATGAAAGAATTGCATAAAGAAGTGGGAGAAAGACACCCATGTAACTCCAGAGAGGCTAAGAAATCACTACCCAAAAAAAGGTTTAAAGAACAGCATTTGATGAATGAGGAAAAGCAAGCTAGTAAGGTTGGCAGCAACACCAGAGACCTGAATTATGAGCCAAAATATAATCAATGACATTCAGTTCAAATGTGAGTCTTAAGGGCAGCCTGTATAAATGTGTATAGGAAGTTGGATGAGAATGAGACTTAATTTTTCTGTAAGAGGTTCTCTGCTTTTCTATCTGTCTGTTTCTCTTTCTGTCTAATTTAGCTCCAGTATTGTTTTTTTTTTGTTTGTTTTTCTTTTTTCCCAGGGACAAGAGAGCAAAACACTTAAAATACTTTAAAAATTATTTCAGTTCCTTCCTACTTCTAAAACACTAGGCTCACTTACAGTAAAAATCATGGGACAAAAAATGTAAGCAATAACTAAAATAGAAAATTAACAGGAAAGAAAATAATAGAACACAAGTATATGAGAAAACCTTTGATAATTATACATAAAACAAAATCCTGCTCTTCTCGCCATTAGAAGAATCAAGAAGATTAACTAAAGTGCACATTATGACATGGTAAGAATCTAATAATTTAATAAACATTTATTAAGCTCATACAATGAGCCAATAAGTCTGCTAAATTGGATAAATGCAAAAAAAGCATTGGATAACGATAAATGAAATACATTCCTTGCCTTCAAGGGATGCAAAATCTTAGGCTACTTTGGATAACACACATTCATTATATTCTTTCCAGGATTTCAATATAACCATCATCCACATTTTACCCATTCGATGAATTGCTGAAACTTTCACTCTGATTAATCCTAGATTTAGTTTTGATAACATTGTTCAAAACTTCACTTTCAGACATTAAATTTTCTCTGAATTAAAGTCTTCCAATTAAATAAACTTCATTTAGATGTCAGGTGCGTTATGCCCATGGCAGTCAAGATAAAACAATTCGCCAAGGCAACAGCATCTTCACAACAATGTCAATGTGGGCTTGGATAAAGAAATATCTCATGTGTATATTTTATTTCACATCTAAATTATAACGGTATGAAAAGATAATTACATAGTAATGTGGCTGGAATACAAGGTGAGGGTGAAATTCCTAACATGCAATGTAGTATATATTCACTCCATTGTAATAGTAAAAGCAAATGAAAGATATAAAAATATGAATAATTCTTTATTTAAAGACCTGTCAAATACCTCTGCAGTGTTCCTTCATCCAATGAATGTTTCCTGCACCTTCATTTTGGTGGTATAGAAATGGAGCAAAGGGATGTCCTTTATTTTTATTAGTTAAAAATACTAACACACTCATCAATTTAGGGAGTGTGCATCCTTAATTGTACTCTGGTTTTGGTTTAAAACAGAGTTCCTTGAGATGAGAATCCCCCCTTATTTCTTAGTAGTTAATTTCTCCTGCACCCAGTTTTCTGTGGTTGCCCTGACACTAGTGCATGGTGACAGGAGCACAGAGGGGACAAGAGTGAAAAGGATGCAGTATTTTGGATGCAGGGTGAAGAAGCTTCAATGCTGGGATCTCCATATGGGTAAGCTGAAGTGGGAGACTCAGAAAATCAGGGCAGCACAGAGAAAGGCACTCATTCAGAATGGGGGGTTTTTTGTTTGTTTTTGTAAAGGAAAAAAATTAGGTATGTCCTGCCTTAAAAAAACAAACAAAAAAAGAAACAAACAGGGCATTGCTCAAGGTAGTGTTAGAAAGGAGAGAAGAAACACAGGAAGGGAGGGAAGAGGTGGAAAGAGAGTGTGCTGGAGAAAGGAAGAGAGCAATGTAGAGGAAGAAGGTGAACACATGTTACAATGTGGCCCTTGTCATCTTTTGTGTCATTTTTGTGTCATTTTGACTCATTTGGTCATTGCTGTGCAATTGGAATCCATCCAGAAATAACTGCAGTGTTTCCAGAGGCCATAACTCTCACAGGAGGAGATTGCCCATATTCCTCCCACAGAACCGCTAGTGGTTTCAAACCCCCAGCCTTTGTGTTGGTAGCACAACTCTTTACCCTCTAGCCACCAGAGCTCCCCCTCCTATTGCATGGTCTACCGTATATTCTGCTCTCCATGACTATGCTTGTGATCCAATCCCGAACTGAGTAGCCCACTGTGCGAAGGACACATATAGTTAGGGTGGGATGTACCTTAAGTCCTCATCTTAATAGAGGGCCGTGTTACTTTCTTTCATCACTCTATTTTATTTTTTTAATTGATTTGTTTACAGAGTTCTTATATATTGTCTTTCACACTATTCTTCACTCCCATTGTGATTCATACAATCATTATATTTTATAAAACTTATCACCATTGAAGCTTGTCTGTCATTACCCTGTCTTTTCACACAGATAGTTCCCATTTCCTTCCCCCTTCCTTTTACCCACCAAACTGCAATCCTGTGGTTTCACTTCATGTTTTACTAGCTATCCTTTTATTTTTAAAAAAAGGTCTTATGTATTATTTGACCCTATGATACTGAGTTAGTTCACTCAATATAATGCTCTCCAGTCCTTCCCAAGTTAGATAATATTTTTCAAAATTGTGGCTCCTGAGGATTGCATAGTATTCCAGTGTGGTACCACACTTTCTCCATCAGTTTGGTTGCTGTTGGACATTTGGGCTGTTTCCATGTTTGTGTGATGGGGAATAATACTGCTACATTGATGTATACATCTCCAGTTGTGTCTTAATTGTAATTTCCTTGGTGTAAATACCTAGTTGTGGAATAGCTCGATCATATGGAGTTTCTATGTTCATCTTTTTAAGGAACTGCCAAACTGTTTTTCAGTGTGGTTGTACTATTTCACAATCCCACCAACAATGAATGAGAGTTCCCACCTCTCCACATCTTCTCCAACATGTATTACTTGCTGTCCTGCTGAATCTTGCCACTGCTGCTAGGTGAGATGGTATCATATTGTGATTTTGTTTTGCACCTCTCTTATTGCCAGTGATTTTGAGCATTTTTTTATGTGTCTATTGGCCATCTGCATTTCTTCCTCTGTGAAAAATCTTGCCATATCTTTTGTCCATTTTGTAACTGGATTATCAGTCTTCTGGAGGCCCAGGAATATTCTATAAATGTTTTGAGATCTTTATCTGAGATGATATTGCTAAATGCTTATTCCAAGTTGGTAAGTTTTGTTTTCACCTTGTCATTGCAAATACATTTTAAAAGAAACATAAATGTATGTTATACACATGGATTTCACTTGATGGTATGAATAAGAATCAGATCGATTACATCTGTGGAAAAAAAATGCTGGAGAAGCTCAGTATCAGCTGTGAAAACTAAGCCAGGGGCTGATTGTGGAACAGACCACCAACTACTCATATGAAAGTTCAAGGTGAAGCTGAGGAGAATTGAACCGAATCCACAGGAGCCAAAATTTGACTTTGATTTCATCCCACATGAATTTCAGAATCATCTCAGGAACAGGTTTGAGGCCCTGAACACTAATGAGCGAAGACCAGATGAGTTGTGGGAGGATGT
>NW_006399868.1:5156934-5160005 GCF_000299155.1 Elephantulus edwardii
TTTCAAAACCACCAACTGCTCTTCAGGAGAAAGATTTGCAGCCTCAGGAACCCTGTGGGACATGCCGTCTCTGTTACATAGAGTTAGCACGTGTCAGAAACAACTTGACAGTGATGAGTTAGCGTAAGCTTGTTGCATCCCGCATCTTCTCAATATTTTCCTGGTGGATCCCCTGGATAGAGTCCCCCAAACTTTCTTGCTTTTTTGTCCTTAAGCTACAAGGCTTAAAATGATAACTCCTTTTCCTGGTATAAGCTATGTTGAGCATATTACAAACTCATTATATTTTTATTACACATTAAAATACTCTTAGAAACAAATCTGTTGTTTATTTACTTCAGTCATAGTTACAATGGCTGCTGATGGAGTAAATATCAAATCTAAAGACGTAGCTAATGACTATGGTCTAAAGGATCATGGAATGACTACGTATTTTGGATTTATGTTTCCTCAATTTCAAGGGCAACCATGTAACTAGCCATATTTAATAAAGCAGTAACTAAGAAGGTATCAGAGTCAGACACACGAGGTTGTGTTGAAAAGCTCTGCCATTATCAACTTCTAATATTCATAACATTACTGCTTTCCTGCCTCGCTCATAGAAAACACTCAGTAAACAGAAAATATGATTAGTATTGTTCCAGGTTTTTCCTCCTTCGTGTTCTACCACAAACCATAATATGGCTTATGATTTTATATCCACAAGTTTCTAAATTTTTCTAATATTACTTTAGCCTGAAATAAGGGCAGATTGTTTAGAACTGCCAGTATGTTGCAAGAGCTTATTTTTAAATAAACTATCCAGAATTCCTCAAAATACCTTCTGAAGAATGAATTATTTGAACATCTCAGTATATTGCACAAAGCCGGTGCAGCGGTACTGGAATAAACCACGTAACACTGTGTGACAATACAGGAAGATGTTCTGTCAAAGAGACAGGGCGATGACATCTACCCTACAGTTATAGTGACTTAGAACAGCAGTTCTCAACACGGGCTTTCAGTAACTGACCTCATCTCCTGACAAACTGGAGTACACGTGAAAAAGCCGCCGTCCTCTACTCTCTTTATATTCATCTTACTCTAGTATTTTTCTGTTATATCATGTTTATTTATGTCCCTGTGTGTATATGTGTGTGTACTTTAGAACCTTAAGCAAGACAATAGAGACGAGCTCTGGTGGCCTAGTGGCAAGAAGCTGCACTGCAATCTCAGAGGTGCACCGTTCGAATCCACCAGATGCTCTGCTGGAGAAGGAGGAACAATCTCAGATCTGATTTGACGGTACACACAAAAAATAAATAAAATAAAATTTAAACAAAAGAAAGACAATAGAATTAAAACTGGACTGTGAGGCAGTGACCGGATCAAACAGTATTTGCTCCTGTCACCCATGAGCTCACGAGGAGTTATAGGTGACTTGATGACATCTAACAGGAAAAGCACTTCCAAAAATGGTGAGTCCCTGTTGGTTACCGTCTACTGTAGGTCCATCAATTAAACATTTTCAAAGAGATTCTTTGAATTTTTATATATTTCAGATAACTAATATTTTTTTAACTGAAATAACACTATTTTACAACAAAAGGAGAATTTATTATTATAATGCTGGTGGTAAGAAGCTGTGCTACAAGCCCCAAGGTACACGGTTCGAATCCACGAAATGCTCCTTAATGTAAAGATGGGCAGTCTCTTCCTGTGCAATTAACTGCTTCTGAAAAGCTGCTCGTGTCAGCCGGGATCGTGTCTGACTCAATGGCACACAACAACAACATATTCCACGAAGATAAAATAAAAATGTTCAATATCACTTATCACAATCGTGTTTTAGAGCATTTCCTGTGTTCAATTTTAGGAGTTAACCATGAGCTCATATTTACTTTTCCTTCAAATATCAATCATAATATTAAACGGCATCTATAAGAGATTTGGAAGGACCATTTCAAAGTAGTCAATTTTGTTCTTAAAATTATTATCTGCACATAAAATAATTACAAATTTTACTAGGAAAACTATCCGTAGGACGTGGCAGGTTGTGTTCTGTCATGCATATGGGGACCGCGAAGACAGAGCTGAAATCGATGGCATCTAACATCAACAACAGCATAACTCAAGCTAAATAAGTTACAGCATTAAAATGTTGACGTCAAAACAAAATTTATCAAACCAATTTTCTTCTGAAACAGGAAGAAGGAACACTGGACTCTAACTTCTGTATTCAGGTCTGTACCACATGCTACCATTCCGTCCCAGATGCGCTGTTGTTGTTTCAGGTTCTCTGGAGCCGACGGTGACTCATTGCGACAAAATGAACTGCAGGTTGTGACCTTGCCCTGTCCTCTGCCATCATCACGATCTCTGTCCTCCTCAAGTGTGTTGTTGTGTTCTCTCTGTCAATCCATCCTATTAAGGGTCTTCCTCTCTTTCTCTGACCCTGAATGTCCTGTTGTCAAGAGATGCCAGTCCTGGGGGGTGGGGGATGGCAGGAGGAAGACATCATGTTGGGAAATGAGGAGAAACAGAGCCCCAGACACAGTCAGGATCAACTGATACTGTGAGAAATTAGTTAGCAAAATAGCTTGTTTTAAAAATGAAAAGTTATAAAAATCTAAGTTGTTAGCAAAATAACTGCACCTGAATTTGGCAAAATAATTCTTTACTTTCCATCTAACAAACTGAAGATCTTTCTCTCTTAAAATGGAGATACCTGGATTTGCTCTCTGTCATTTTGCCTGAGTAGAAAGGATATCTTAGTAATAATTACATACTGCTTGCTAAATACTAAATAGAAGAACAAGTGAATGAGAGTATCTGGAAAGAGTAAAATCAGGCCTCCTCTGGTGCCTGTGAGGCTTGGGGCTTTCTGCTTCCATCTGCAAAGTTTTCTCCTCTTTGACTTGAAGTCCTTATAGAACACAAAGCAGACTCACTAGTCAACACAAACAATTCTTGTCGCTCTGAGTAAAGATCAAAATTGCATCCAACTCAAAGAACCCATTGTCATTGAGTCAGAACTGAGCCGTAGCTTACCCTCAGCTGGGTGTGCAGACTCTGAATCACATGGGAGGAGG
>NW_006399868.1:5161670-5196597 GCF_000299155.1 Elephantulus edwardii
GTAGTTACAGTGGTTTCAGAGCTGTTGTTCATAGGGTCGCTAAGAGTGACAGGCTACTTGATGGCACATAACAACCATAACTCCCCAGAGAAGCTGGTGGTTAAAACTGTGTGCCTTTGGGATTGCAGCACAACTTCTTATCACTGTGCCACCAGGGCTCTTTGCAATATATTATATGTATGTATAGTATATGTGTGTCAACGTATACATAAAATATGAATCATAAAATTAACCTAGTTTATCGTCTCAACTGACCACTCATAATAAATACTCATGGTCACAAACATCTATTTGGGCATTTTGAAGGCTCACCCTGTTTATTCTTTTTTCTTGAGGCGGATATGATTTAACACTGTCTAGACTAAAAGGTGATTTCATTTATTTCATAAGAACCACGTGTTATCTTTTACTGAGATATCTGCTGTGATACGGTGGAGAATCATTTCATTTCCAGGGGACTGAGGAGCTTGTCTCTCCCCTGATTTTTCTCATCGTGATTGAATCTTTCTTGTGCAGTTCGTTTGAGACTAAACCAATCTGTCATTGACTATCAGGACTCGGCAAATAACTGCAGAGCAGTAAAACTTCTGTCAGTTTGTTTGTGTCGTGAGTTTTCCCAGAAAGTGCAAACCTCTGACTATAGAGATGAAGGAGAGGTTTTTGTGTGTCATTTTTGAAATCCAAGAAATGTGAGATCAAAGCAAAGAAACAATACTGCAATGCTTTGAAATGAGGTAAGTGTGTCATCAAACATAAAAATGCCTTGGGATCGCATTATTTTTGACTCAGAGCTCCTCTAATGTACAGAATAGTACTAGTAGTAGCATTTCCAAGGCTGTCTATGGAGATTACCTCATCATCTTCCCAGTGAGTAGCTGGTATTTGAACCACTGATCTAGAGGTTAGCAACCAGTGTTCGAAACACTACCTACCAGTGCCCCTTCAGTATGGGAGACTTTACCTTTTTCTAGCCCTCAAAACAGATTGTATATTTTTGTTAACCTAAATTTTTTTTGTAATTAAAATTGTCACAGGCCTTAATTCTGAAAAATGCAACATTCTATATTATGTTTATATTCAGCCCTTAAGATGTTTTAATGATATGTTGTCACATGTTGTTATTCTTGATAAAATTTTAAGTTCCTTTAGGTATAAGTTGTCACTTATTTGTTTTGTCATTGTCATAGCTTCCCTGAATTGATTATAGATTGCAGATTCATTAATAAAATCTGGATTCAAAATTTGTTATGCCACCTGAGGGATGAAAATTAACCAGACACATGTCTGTGTGATGATGCTTATGGTCTAAATTTTCAAAACAATAGATGGGGGAGAGAGAGGAAGAAAGAGAAAGAGAGGAAGAGGGAAAGGGAGTGGGAGAGAGAGGGAGTGGGAGAGAGAGAGAAAGACAGGAACAAGAAGAAAAGCAACAGGGGTGGGGTGGATAGGGAGGAGAAAATCACACTATTCACTCATTGTTGTTGTGTGCCTTCAAGTTGCTTGTGACTCAGTGACTCTATGTACAACAGCCCTAAACTCCGCTCTGTCCTGTGCCAATCACACCATCTCTGATCCACCCATCCCAATTACCCGAGTCACTGAATCACTTCACCTCATAGAGGGCCTTCCCTTCCTGTGCTGTCCCTCCACTCTCCCAAGCATGATGTCCCTCTCCAAGGACCTGTCCCACCTTACAACATGTCCAAAGTATGTCAAACGAAGCTTCAGAATCCTTGCCTTCAAGGAGCAGCCCAGTTTATCCCTTTCTAGGATGAATCTGTTTGTTTTCCTAGCAGTCCATGGTACATTCAATATTCTTCTCCAGCACCACAGCTCAAAGGCATCAATTCTCCTTCTATCCTCCTTAGTCATTGTCCAACTCTCTGATGCATAACAAAGGACTGCAAAGACCATGGCCTGTATCAGATGCACCTTAGTCTCCAGAGAGACACCATTGCTCTTCAGCACTTTGGAGAGGTCCCTAACAGCAGACTTTCCCATCACAATACTTCTTTTAATTACCTGGCTTCTGGTGCCAAGAGTGTTGACTGTAGAGACAAGCAAACTAAAGCTGTGAACAATCTCAATCTCTTCACCATCCATCCTGATGCTGCCAATTGGCCCAGTGGTGAGAATCTTTGTCTTCTTGACATTGAGCCTCAATCCATATTGAAGGCTGCAGTCCTTGACCCTCTGCAGCAAGCGCTTCAGGTCCTCCTCACTTTCCCTAAGCAGGGCTGTGTCACCTGCATAACGCAGCTTGTTGATAGATCTTCCACCAATCATGACCCCACATTCTTCCTCATAGAGCCCAGCCTCCTCAGTAATCTGTTCTGCATACAGGTTGAAATTCACTCATTGTACATCTTTTAAATCCTACATATTATATTTTTGTTTTGACCTTTAATATGCATTTTATTTTCTCCAAAGTAGAAGCAATTTAAAACTTTGTCATAGTGCTTGCTAGCGTTTCAATAACATCTCACTCCGGAGACGAAACTGATTTCCTGGGCCAAGCAGCCTAATCTCCGAGAGCTGCTGTGCCAGTCCCAGTCCTCCCCAAAAGATAATGCCTAGCTTTGTTTGTGTTCTTAATGTTGAGATAGATCCATATTGAAGGCTGCTGTCTTCCATCTGCTGTTGCAAATGCTTCTGGTCCTCTGCTTTCTGAAAGCAACGATGGGTCTTTCTCCAATCCTGATGCCATATTCTTCTTAGCAGAGCCTAGATTCTCAAACTATTTTCTCAGCATGCAGATTGAGTATGTTTGGAAAGAGGATACAGCCTTAATACACATCTGTCTTAATTTTAAACCATGCAGTGTTCCCTTACTCTGTTCACACAACAGCTTCTTGGTCTAGGTGTAGGGTTTTGGGATTTCACATCATCACAATTTTAGCTATAATTTATAATGATCCATAAATATCCATATTTTTATGCCTAGAAGTAGTTGTAGTTGTATACTGTCAAGTTAGAACTGACTTTTAACTGAGCCTCCAGTGAATTTTCAGAGATAGCAAATTGTACAGGAGAAGATTGCCCATTCTTCTCCCATAGAGCACATGGTGCATTGAAACCATGCATGTTTGGAATTTCAGCAGAGCTTCTCATCACTGGGCCACCAATAAGAGACTCCAAAAATGACTAAGAAACCCACCCAGGCTTTGTTGATTCTGGGAGCGGCCAAGTAGAGGTCTGAGTTTGAAACCAAGCATTAGGTGAGTGCAGAAGTGTGGCGTCTGGAGCTGCTTAGCCATCATCTGTGTCTCACAGGGAGTTCTCCTTAGGAGCAACCATCATGGAACGCTCTCATGGACACCTCATAGCCAAAAATTATCCTTTTTTTTCCCCTGATTTCAAATTTTCAGAGCCTTAAAATGGTATTTCAAAGTTTATAAAATATTATTTTAGTATGCTGGTCAAACATGATGTGACAGAACTATGTGCTGTTCTTATTTGTGTATATATTATGTATATGTATGTGTGTGTGTGTGTGTGTGTGTGTATATGAGATGTTGTACATAGGGTCGCTACGAATCACAGGCGAATTGAGGGAACATAATAGTAACAACAATATGTGTGTGTGCGCGCACGCGTGCGCACACACACACACATATCCTGAAACATCTTCCCTGTCTTTATAGAGAACATTAACGAATTCCATTTAACAGTTTGTCATTAAAAACTGCCATATCATCCCAACCGTGTCTATGTAACAAAGAGGAAACACTATCAGGTCCCTAGCTGATACGTGTGCTTCGCTGCAGTTACTTTGTCAATCTGTCTCCTTAAAAGTCTTTTTATTAAAAAAAAAAAGTCTTTTTATTTATTTTTTTAAAGCCATTTCATTCACCAAGTCATATTGCAGGAGCTCTGGTGATCTAGTGGTAAGAAGCTGCACTGCCAACCTCAAGGCACTTAGTTCAAATCCACCAGCTGTTAGGAAGGAGAAAAATGGGTAATTATTCCCTGTCTGACTTACTGCCTCTGAAAACCCAGTGGAAGGTCCGTTGTTGGCCGGTTCTGACTCGATGGTACACAACAACAATTGTTTGTATGTGCACTTTGCACTTAATATTTTTATGCAGTTGTGTTTTTCAAGAGTCCTTTGCTCACTTTTGTAAAGTTAACCATGGGTATTTCCACAGTGGAGGGAGACAGATAACTTATTCTCAGCCTCTTCCATGTCAAGGATATTAGATAGACCTCAGAAGCATCAATCAAAAGCAATTTTGAGAAGTAACTACACTTAAGCTCCTATTTTCCAGGGAATAATTTGAGATCTATCTCCAGAAAAGCTTGTTACCACCTGCAGGGAGCGACTGACCCTTCCTCTGGGTGTGGATCACACTCTTCTTTGTAAAAAGGTAAATTTTAAAATATGTGTATTAGTTCTGAAAGCAGGGCTTTTTAAAGAGATTTGTTTTCTGTCTATAACTCAAAAATAACTGAGCTCTTAGGAAGCCTGGAAGAAACTCTGTTTAACATTGCTTGCCGACCAGCTTGGCACATACCTCACATCTCCTGTGGGTGATCTGACAAATTCTTACTCTTAAGTAAGAATCTCTTCTCTAATTTTAAAAAGTTCTATCTCGTTCATTAATCACAGAACACTGATAAAGCAAAAATGGCTTGATTCTGGTGCTTTAATAGATACATATTTTTTCATTCACAATATGCACAAAAAAATCATATAAGTTAACAAATAGAATTTAAGAACTTTGAAAAATAACGATTAAAAAACCCTCCATTAAATGTTAAAGAAGGTCAAATAAATTAAACTGAATAAATAAAATCCCTTGCCATTTGTCAATTCTGACTCATAATGACCCTGTGGGAGAGAGTCCCATCAGGTTTCCAATGCAATAAATCCTCTAGAAGCCAACTGCTTCATATTTGTCCAAATGGGTGGATGGGAAATTTGGACCATCAATCCTTTGGTTAGCACTGGGATACTTTAACCATTGACCCAGCAAATCTCCTTAGTCTAACTGATTAGATAAAAAGGGGGGGTGGAAACAGCATACCACATTTTGCCTTTCAGTGGGAATAGTTCCATAGCTGAACATCCAAGAGTTTTCAGAGGCTATAAATCGCATGGGAGGAGATTATCTTTTTATCTGGTGAATTTGAACCACCCACTTTTGATTTTGCCACACAACTCCCTACTTATTATGCCACCAGAATTGATTAGAAAATTTTTAAAAGTGCTTCACTGGATAAGTGCTATAGACTGTTCAGTTCGCTTAATTATTTGTGGGATATTGTGTAAGAAAAGAAGACATTCCCAAACCTACAGTGCGCTGTCTAGATTAAAATGGGGGGTGGGGGGTGGGGGAGGAGGAAAACTTAGAGGTTCAAGAACTATTTAAAATTAGCCTATCATCACTCTTGCTATTGTTGAATCCTATGGGCCCTCAACGAAGAATTTTCCTGCCAGGAATCTTCCTTAGTGTTCTCATGTAATAGATGACAGTTCTGGAAACTACAAACTGAAAAACGCAAGCAGAGAGCACCATGCAGCCCATGTTTCCAAAGCTCTGTTGAAAAACGCTCCTGGCCATTTGGTGATGGTGGATTCTGCTGTGAACAGAGGCCTGGGCTAGGCCAGCAATAACTAAGCATGCAAACCTCATTGCTGAACCAAAGACTGGATAGAGAAACCCAAATGAATCTATGGCAAAAGCTAAAAATCCACAACACCTGCATCCTGCCTCTGTTCCATCTTAGAGCTGGTACCTTTTTATAAGAATCAGTTAGGTATAAAAATGGCCATGCTTTTCCTGACAGACACTGTTGGAACCCCTGAAACAATGGCCTTCAGCACCCTTCAAATGTGATGCCAAACTCACCCCTCTGCTTCTGATTTCATCTAAGTTCTACAGAGGCTTGTCACAAGAAGCACTAGTAAGATGTTCATTTGCAACTTTTGGTCTTGAATAAATAAATCACTATATTATAATCAGAGATTCAAATTTAAGTATTTGATTGCAAATTTTCCTCAAGAGTCATAATGCAATATTAAAAATAAATGAATGCATAGCCTTAGCAACAATAGAAAATACACGAACGAGATTAAAACATACCAGAATTCCATACATTTATTTCTATTGAAAAACATTGTTTATTCCATGAACAATTTGCTAGTGAAAATGACTCCTACTGGGATAACAAATCCAGCCAGCCGTTAACAGAATCACAAACATTCTGTAGAGAGCTGGGCTGCTGACTCAAACGTCATACCTTTCTGGAGGTTCGAATCCACCAGCAACTTCAAGGGTGAAAGATGTTCAGTCTTCAACTGTAGTTCACAGCCTGGGAACCTGAATCAGTTGGTTATGATTCCACGATAATGAGTTTGAGGTTCATTTTTTGTGGTTGTTTGTGTCACTGGGTGTGTCACTGGCAGGGGCTGCACTGCTAACCCAAGGACTTTACCTCTCTGGCAGCTCAAATCCACCAGTAGCTCCATGGGAGAAAAATGGACAATCTCCCTCTGCTATTTATAGCCTTGAAAATAAGGGAGCTCAACCATGAATTGGTTCCTACTGGAGAGCAAAGACTGAGTTAGTGATTTCAGTTATATTTTCTAAATTGATGCTAAAGACATTTATTAAATTTTTAAGCCAGAAAAAACACCCATTTAGAAAAAATAGAATAGTTGGGTTATATATACATGTTTCATTTCCCACCATATTGGTTTGAATTTGAAAATAAAAGGAAAGGATAAATATTGGAGTTATCATTTAAGAAACATCTTTTGTGATACTGGGTCAGAGAGAGAGTGTGTTATACAGCATCTTTCTGCCTTAGAAAATGAGCTGTAAACAGCAGTAAAGTGAAGTTTATCCATAAACATAGGAACTCCATTCCTTATCATCAAGCTCTCTTTGCTTATCTAGATGATTACAGTGGATTTCATTGAAATGCAAAAACATTTGCAATATAGATGTGGCTAGGGAAGCAATAAACTAGAAAGAATGCAGTGGAATCCAATTTGAAGTTTGTAGCCTCAATTAAAAAGGCTAGGAAGTAGGAAAGCAAATGTCTCATGCTAGAATAGTATAATTCTGACTCTTAAAAGAGTATCAGAATTCTACTACAACTTAATGTCATTGATAATAATGTTGTTAAGTGCATCAAGTCCACTCTGACTCAGAGACCTTTGAACCACAGCTCCTCTGAATCTAGCATCTCCTGCGTCACATCCTTACAGTTTCTCTTCTGCTCACACCTATTGCAGGAGTCAGCACATCAATCTATCCTGTTGAGGATGTTCTTCTCTTTCACCCTTTCTCTACCTTCCCAGAGTGATGCCTCTTTCCAAGAACTGGTCCCTCCTGATAATGTGCCCAAGTAGGTGAGATGAAGTGCATCATCTTTACCTCTAACGAGCGCCCTCTGCGGTGCTTCCTTCAAGGCAGACTTGTTGGTGCTTCTGGCTGTCCGTTTGATGTTCAATACTCTGCCAAGACTACAATTCAAAGGCATTGACTCCTCTTCAGCTTTCCTTATTCACTGTTAAACTTTCAGCTGCTCAGAAAAAACCTGAGGATAAGAGACCCAATAGACCCATTAGATACATGATATGCATTCATGTCTGTTGTTGTATTCACATTTGTTAATTCTGGCCTTTATCTCAAACAAGGAGACTTGGTGATGTGAGGAAGGTGTTTGGCTGCTAACCAGATCATTGGCAATCCCTGGCACTTACCAATAATAACAACAACAACACAGAGAGTGCTACCTTGGCCTAGTGGACAGAAAGTTATGCGACCAAGCCCAAAGTGAGTGATTTTATTCTGTGGCCCTCAGGCCTGGTTTAAATTGGTTTTGGTCAAACATTCTTCTAAGTGGTATAGCACTGTTCTGTGCATTGCTGTACAGAGGTAACTCATGGTTGTGGTTGCTAGGATGCTAATTGATAATCTCTATTACTGTTTAGCTGATTTGTGTTGCATTGTATTCCCCCCCCCACCCTGCCCTCAGAATAAAAACAAAAACAAACCACATAATGAGCAGGAAAATGAGGTGCCATTCACTGTCTCTGAAAACTTGCTGGAGGGTCCGCTATAGGGTTCTTGACTATTGAACTCCACAACACAACAACAAATACATAATGAGGTAATGCAGGAAGTTTTGTAACCTCCCTCATTGTCTGATAAACTAAGAAGTTGTAAAAGTATTAAGTGTGGAATCTAACACCCTTAAGGTCATCACAGCTCTGAAATAAGGTGTAAAGGGAGTTTCCCCCAGGGTGTGGCTACATAAAGAGAAAAAATGAAGAGCAGAGAAAGGGGAGAGGGAAGAACTCAGCAGCTGGGACAGTTCACAGACACACACACACACAAATCACCAGCAAAGAGCTGGACTCTGCCTGGTTCAAAGTTGCTTGGCATAGTAGAGGACCGAAACCCGTGGAGATCTTCTAGGAATATTGGGGATATGACTTCTAAAAGAGACAGCTAAAATGGGCCTTCTTCCAGAAAGGCAGAGACAAAGCCTTCTGCTTGAACATGCATGTAGACTCATAGTCTTCTAAACTGTGAGGAAATGAATGTGCTTCTTGAAGCCATCTTCTTGATGTGTGTCTGCTATCGTAAAGCCAGACTCAGCTCCTTGTCACTGAGTCAGAACTGACTCATAACTGACCCATCAGTATGATTCTGAGCCACTGGTAGATTCGAACCACCAGGGAGCATGTCCTCTAGGCTAGCAGAACAACTCACAGCCACCTACACCCCCAGAGCTCCCATCTCTTTTAGGAACACTAGATAGTTAAGATGTGGGCTGGAGAAGAATGTTGAACATACCATGGACTCCTAGGAGAACAAACAGATTTGTCCTGGAGAGGGTGAAGCCAGAATGCTCCTCAGAATCAAGGATTGATTCTGAAGCTTCGTCTGACATACTTTGGGCATGTTGCAAGGAGGGACCAGAACTTGGAGAGGGACGTCATGTTTGGGAGAGTGGAGGGGCGGCGCAGGCGAGGAAGACCCTGCATGAGATGGATCAGTTCTGTGATTGGGGTGGTGGGAGAGAGTGGTCAGAGACAATGAGGTTGGCACAGGATAGAGCAGCATTTAGGGCTCTTGTATACAGAGTCGCAAACAACTTGATGGAACATAACAACACAGAGTTAACAAAGATAACTAAGACGTCCTCTGATTCTTCTATCCTAGAAAAGAGTCACCTCGCCAATGCAGCACAATAACCCGATTCTCAGTGTGTGCGACATGAGATAAATGGACCACCTAGAGGAGGGCTTGGCAATGACCTCACCTCTGTGTGGACACGCTGAGGTCTTGGGGGCACTTTTTATTTCCGTGCAGCAGCTGATAGGAACTGACAATCCCCTAGAGCTGATGGCATCAGGGCCGTGTCCAGATCGAAAGGAGCATGGCCTTTTGGGGCAGTATTTCCAGTGGAGGCAGTTTGCCCCAATTAGGCAACAGGAAGTGAAATGCCGAGCCAGGTTGGAAGTGCAAGGTATTAATGAATTTTAGAGTCATTTAAAGAAACACAAAACCTAACAGACAAAATGTCCTTATTCTTTTGAAAATGTGTCCACTTCAAAAATGTTAATGTAAAAATCGCTCTGTGGTGCATTTTGAGGAATGAGTAGACCTTTGATAGAGCCTTCGGTGTGTACTGCTCATTAGAGGTTACCCAGTTCTCTTCTTTCATATCATTTCTATGTGAATTTGTGTGCACAATACTAGTCATAGGAAGATTTACAAACAGCCTCCGTGAGTACTGGATGGCTACATCTTTATCAGATGGTGTTGTGTACGGGTGTTGGAAATGACTCAGCTCACCTTGCAGGGAGCTTTCACAGGCAGTAAATTGCACAGGCGGAGATTACCCATTCTTCTCCTGCGGAAAAGCTGGTGGATTTGAACTGTGTGCCTTCCGGATTGCAGCACACCTTCTTACTACTGTTCTGCCAGAAATCCCTTGTCTATAACAATGTCCAATGTAAATGAGACCCAAAAGTTACATGTATTCTGACAGTGTCTGCTGCACCCTACCAAGGAATGGTCCTCAAGGGGTTAAATGAGGGTAGGATTGGAGCAGAGTCTTTATTGTTTAAGAAGATTTCTGTCATGATGATGGAATTCACAGCAGCCTTCCTGAAGGGATGGCAGTGGCAAAGACAGAGTTGTGGGGTTTGCTAGTTATTTAAGTGTCTGGGAGGTTCAGAGTTAGAGATAATACCATTAAAGCAGTCGTAAATAGGGACAATGTCTCTAACATCACTTATTTTATATTTTAAATGGTAAATTTCAGCTTTAGATATTATGTAAACTCTATCTATCTATCTATCTATCTATCTATCATCTATCTATCTATCTTTCTTCTTTCTATCTTCTATCTACCTGTCTGTGCACATATATATATATTTATGTGAATATATATATATATATATATATATTTTTATCCTCACATATATGTGTGTATGTGTATGTTGTTAGATGCCCTCTAGTGGATTATAATTAATAACACTCCATTGACCAACAAATCAAACCCTTGCCTGTGTCAAGTTGTGGCATGAACCATGACTAAGTTAATGACAAGATTTTTTGTCTGTTTGTTTGTTTTAGTTCTGAGACTGTTATGGACTTAAATATTGCATTGAAATACATTCTGTGGTCATTAAGAAAATCCATGACATCTCTGAAGGGGAGATAGTTTTCATTGATCTACGCCAAGTCCTCTTTAGGTAGTCACCGTTAAATGAGAAGACTGGTTAATGTGGGCTGTTCAAACATTCATTCCAAACATCTAATATCTATTTCTAGTTCTTTAATAATGCACTTAGATATCTTCATAAACACAGCTATTGAATCAAGCAGCTGCATATATTAATTAACTGAGAATCCTTGGATGAAAATCCTTTTAAAATTACAAGAAATACTTGATATATGTTTTGCTTCAGTATACATTTATGCTGGCTTAAAAATCTCCCTGGAGTCTTGTCGGCTAATAATTCTTTACCAATTTTTGTCAGTAAACGCTAGATGAGTGAAACTTCTCTCTAGGACTGTAGTCAAAATGAATGGAGTGGTGCCTTGATGGTAGAATTTTCAGCTTTCAAGTGGAAGGCCAAGTGGTTTTGATTCCCAGCCGAGGCACCCAGGATAGTGATCACTATTGATGGAGGCTTCTGTGTTACCTTGAGGCTGAACAAGTTTCAGCACAGCCTCCAGACTACGACAGACTAAGAGAAAAACGCTTAGTGATCTACTTTGAAAAATTAGCCGGTCATGAAGATCATGAACCATGATGGTCAGATCCCATGGTCAGGGGCCAACAACATTGATAACAAATAACATAACGTCCATGGGCCACTACAAAGTTAATATCAACAAAATGGGAAATAAGCCCATATCCAAGCTTGATGTTTGCAGAACCATTCTTGTTACTAAGGACCATTCCTAGCACCATATCCTCTAAAAATAAAAGTTAAATCATAAGTCTGTATTTCAGAATTTTATTTCAATTGACTATAATCTAACTGAAAGAAGAGTGAGAGAAAAGGAGAATATGGAAGCAAACACTTGTAGCTGCTAAATCAGAACTAACGCCAAGCAGACTCTACAGCAGGATTTCAGAGGCTGTAAATCATGCAAGAGACTGCCCGTCTTTGACCCAGCAATTCTACAACTGGGCATATACTCTAAAGAAACCAGAACTGCTACCCAAGCAGATATATGCATACCCATGTTTATTGCTGCTTTGGTCACAATAGCAAAGATTTGGAAGCAACCCAAGTGCCCATCAACAAATGAATGGGTAGAAAATCTATGGTATATTCACACAATGGAATATTATGCAACACTGAAAAACAAAGAACTCGTGAAATATTATTCAAAATGGTGACTATGGAGGACATCATGCTAAGTGAAATATCTCAGTCACAAAAAGACAAATACTGCATAATGCCACTGTTACAAAACAGGACTGACATGGGGGTTAGCGGGAAACTAAGAAAAAGGGATAAATAATGTACACAATATTGAAACAAATGAGGGAGACAACTTATAAAATGAATACATGATTAGATATTATTCAAGAGTCCAGAATAACAGATGCATAGTAAAGTGAAATGGTGAAGGGGTGTCTGTATAACAATGAAAGAATTTTTTTTTAAAGTGAACTGGGGCAGACGGCAGGGAGAAAAATGTGTAACAGTGAATGAATGGAAATCCAAGTTCTCTAAAAACTTCTGTTAAAATATCAATAAATTAAAAAACAACAACAACAACAACAAAATAACCCTGCTTATTAAAGACAAATTCAGACAGGGACAGAATACCCCTAAACAATAACGGGCATCCTATTGCTTTTCCCCCCACTCAATGTGATAATAATGCTACCTGGATTAGGTGGGGCTTTTACAGCTCTGAGAATCAATGTCATGCTTAAAGAACCTGGATCAGATGTCTGATGAGATATCTCTTACATTTCTTGTTGTCTACATGTTTCTCACTCTTTTGAGTATATTGCCAAAAGCTTCTGCCAGGCCAAGGCTCACTTGAAACGTGTGGACAGATGTTCTATCCCCTGGCATTGTAAATTCTATTGTTCAACTATTTAATTCTGATTGAAAGACTAGGATCATGCCAGCATATTTTCCATCCTTTACATTTCCTTCATTCTTCTTTCTTTCCCTCCCTTCCCTTGCTTTTGTCTTTGTTAACTTTATACGAAGATAATCTAGTGTTGGCATGGATGCATAGGCTAACGTGACAAGAAAAATCTGAGGTTTGAATCCACCAGACACTCAGCAGAAGAATAATGTGACAGTCTTCTTCCATAAAGATTACATTCCTAAAACCCTGAAGAGCGGTTCTAGCACGTCCTGTGGTGTAACTATGAGTTGGAATCAGCTTAATGACAATTGACTTTTTGGTTTATTATTATGTTTATGAATATACGTTTTATTCTCTCCATCTTATATTCTGCTACTATTCATCTCTCTCTACTTTAGTTACTCCTATTCTGTCAGCTCAGTCTTTTAAGGCTCTTCCAAGAAGTCATTCTCACTTTAAATGAGTTTACCACTAAAGTATACATTACACAGATTCTTACTATCCAAATTAATGGATGTTCTGGTAAAATAATGTGGTGCTTGATAATGATGTAATTATTCTCAACTATAATTTCTGAATATTAATATAATAAAACCTTATAATGAGTTTACTACATAATTTTTACTACTCACTGATATAGGAAGCTTGGTGGCCTAAATACTAAAAATTTGTTTCAAGTAGATTTGATAGAAATTTATGTGAGTCTTTGTCATTACAGAAAAAGTAATATAACCTGATGGGATATGTGATGTATTAACAGCGTATGTATGAAAACTCTAAATGTATTAGCAGTAAAGTAGCTCTAGGTAATGTCAGCATCTGGTTTTTAGCAAGCATGCCTTTGTAATTTAGCACGTGCCAATCCTTCTGAAAATCAGATACGTCTGCATGATCAAATATGAAGCGGTCCCGGTACCCACAATTCCAAAGTGCGTGTCTTGAGAGCTGACGTCTGCTGCTCTCCCTGAGACAGTGACATTGAAGTGAGACAGTGGCACCGAAGTGACAAGGAATGGGCTGGTGTAGAGCATTTATTCATCCTCCTTGTCAGCCTTTAGGTTATTTCATTCTACAAGTGTCACACTCCTGTTTGAAATTATTCATTTTGTCAGTAGCTTCAGGTTGGTAATGTAAAAAATATTCTGTACTTGCATAACTTTTGAAGTTATATTTCACTTTATGAATATCCAGGCTATAGTATAGACAGATTCAGGAGCTTAATCAATCAATAGGGCAGACAATGCATATTTATCTATTGTTTCTTTTTGTATTAGATGTCTTAGTTCATTTATTGTTTGCTGCTAAAAACCAAACCACCTGGCCAACTATTATAAGCCTATATTTCACTACTAATATCTCTAATTCCTAGTAAAAACATGATGTAGATGGGATATTAAAACCTTTGAATATTGGCTTTTTCTAGCCATTGTGTTAGTCCCTGTTGGAAAGCATGGTCTCTAGCTACCTGAATGTGGACACATGGTTTTTTAAATCATCAACACCTGTGGGACTAGTACAAGAGAATGTTTTCCACACTGTGAGAAATGGTGGTAGAGGGACTGTGAAGGCACTGTGAGAGAAGGTGATGGAGAGATGGTGAAGAGACAGTGATACTGATATAAAGTAACTGTGGTAAGATGTAACAGAGAAACCTTGGAGATAGAGTCACACAGTTAAAAGTTTTACTTAATGATTGAAAGAAAAGTTGAATTGTAAGTGTTCAGAGATAAAGTTTGCTAGATGACTGAGGAAACCAGAGGTTTATTTGTGCTGCTGAACTAAAACTAGACTTTAACTTATAGCCTGAGAAGTTGATTGAACTAACTGAGAAATTTTGTTTTGTTAACCTGGCTTAGGACTGCTGACCTAAACCTGGACTTACATTGTGTGATATACTTAGCTTCCTGCTTTCCTAAATTTCCCTAAAAAACCCTACACCTGAGGGTAAAGTCTGTGAATCAAGTTGCAAGGAACTTTGGACCCAATGATTTTTAGAAATATGTCCAGGAGCATGTGGAGTGGCCATGTAAGTATTTGTATGACACTATGGATCTTAGTGAAGGAGAAAGTTCTCCTTTATGAAGCAGGTAGAAATCAGATTCAGCCTTCCCTTTGTTGTCACTGCTCATTTTGCAATAGGTTCGCAGAACAAAACTATAAGAGAAAGCCAACTACTCTGAATTTTTTTTTGTTATAAGATTAACAATATAATATTCATTTGCTACACAAGGAAAGGTTTACAATGAAGTAGATATGTGATATGAAAAAAATTCTGTTTGGAAAATATTAATCTTTTTGCTATGTTATCTAGAATATTACAGAATGAAGTAATAGCTCCATACAGCTCCATATCTTCCATTTCCAAGCTGTTTTTAAGAAATGCACTTTTTAAGGGATTTTGACTATGTGTTTGGGCCACCAGAGGGAAGTTTAGTCCATGAGTCACCGCAGAAGAAGAATGGGTAGTTTCAAAAAGATTTACCTCCAAAACTCAAAGATGGATCACCATGGCTTAAAACCAAATTAATGGTAGCAGGTTTGTACTGCTGTTTTGGGTTTATCATTATTATTTGGTTAATTTTAAATGCATATCTGATTTTGTCTGGTTTTACGTATTACTATGTCTTCCTCATTAACATATTCAATTACAAATATATGTATTAATCATGAATGGATAAATTATGTGAAGTTGGAGACCATGCATGCCTCACAGGAAACAAGCCTTCACATTTTACAGTGAAAGGACATTCCATTGGATTATTTTGTGGAAAAGCCTTAATGATTTATTTTTTAAAAGGAAAGAAAACTATTAGGGTTATGATAATGGATCGCCATTTCTTCTCACCCTTGTAGTTTCAGAGGGTGATTTCCAAGAGAACTTCTTCACATCTGCAGCCTGTCGTCTGGTGTACTATGGTGACCTAAGTGTTTCTGAGACCTAGAAGCTATGTCATCAGAACCTTAAATGCCAGGAGGATGACCCAGGGTGGACCAAGCTTCAGCACTGCTTCCAGGTTAATATAAACCAGGAGGAAAAGCCTAGCCATCTTTCTCCAAATATTAGCCAATAAAATCACGGTATAGTATGAGGGTGATATTCATAGTGTATAGTATAATACCTTCTTTGGGATGGGAACAAATATAGACCTCTTCTAGTCAGTTGGCCAAGTGGTTGTTCTCCAGACTTCTTGGCACAACTTGGTGAGCACATCCACGGCAGCATCTGTTAGCTGAAATATGTCAATTGGTATACCATCTATTCCGGGGGCCTTATTTTTTGCTATTTCCTTCAAAGCAGCTTGAACTTCTGCCTCCATCACCATAGGCTCTGGCTCAAATGCTATTTCGTTAAATTCTTCTGTATCTGCCAATTCCTTTCGATACAATGACTCAGTATATTCCTTCCATCTTCTTTTAATACCTCCTGGATCATTTAACATTCTGCCTAAAACATCCTTGATTGTTCTCTGAGCTTAAGAAATGCTGAACGAGTTCGGCCCTTTTGATTTTCCGACTCTAGCTCCTCGCACATTTCATTGTAGTATTTTGCTTTGTCATTCTGTGCTGCCTTTTGGAATCTTCTGTTCAGCTCTTTAGTGCCTTGGATTCTTCCTTGTGCTTTGGCTTCTCTACATTCCAGTGCAATCTTCAGAGTTTCTTCTGACATCCATTTTGGTCTTTTCTTTCTCTTCTGTCTTTGTAATGACCGCCTGCACTCTTCCTGGATGATACATTTAACATCTTCCCACAACTCATCTGGTCTTCGCTCATTAGTGTTTAAAGGCCTCAAACCTGTTCCTGAGATGATTCTGAAATTCAGGTGGTATGAAATTAAAGTCATATTTTGGCTCCTGTGGCTTCACCTGACATACTTTGGACATGTTGTAAGGAGAGACAGGTCTTTGGAGAGGGACATCTTGCTGGGCAGAGTGGAGGGACAGCGCAGGAGGGGAAGACCCTCAATGAGGTGGATTGATTCAGTGACTGGGGTAATCGGGATAGATGTGTCAGAGGCAGTGAGATTGGCACAGGATAGAGCAGGTTTTAGGGCTGTTGTACACAGGGTCGTTATGAGTCGCAAGCGACTCGACGGCACATAACAACAACAACAAGTATAATACCTATTCATTGCAAGTGCTGACGGGAGTAGAGCTGGTAACTCAAAAACTATGACTCACTAGCAGGTGAAATCCACTAGCGATTCTGCTGGAGAAAGATGGATAGTCCCCTGTGACGTGATTTATACTCGTTGAAAACTTAGGAGTCGGTCCTGATTCAACAGCAATGAGCTTGAGGTTTTTATTTTGAAGGCTAAGAAAGAGAATCAAAGCAAAATAGAGGAAAGAAATATGAGCTATTATTTATGTAATGACCTATCAGATCAGCAGATGCTTTTAAAAATTTCATTTTAGGACTATAGGAATTGAACAAAAGGGTGTAGTTTATAAGACTGATGCAATTGTTGCTGGAGAGTATATATGCTTTTGATTAGACTGGGTCTTTCAGGTTTCCGGTAAGAACAGAGTTTCTTTATATACCTCGACCATTGCTTATAACACCTTTTGCTCTCATTCCACTTTCTACACAATGCACCTATAAATAATGTTAGTTGTAATTATCATTAGCCTCTGTCACCTTTCGCAGAGCTCAGGAACCAAAACGCCTGATGTTTCAGTTTAGATGGGTCCTTCTAGTCCTGGCTATCTTGTCTGAGGAGGTGAAATGAGCCTTGAGATTTTGTTTTATTAGGTTTTTGTTTGTTTATTGTTTGTTTCCCTCTGTTAAATGGAGCAGGTAATAGCTGCCAACTAGGATTATTTTAAAATCGAATGGTAGAGTGTCATTTCTGGCACCTTCTCTTTTTCTTATATTGGTGATGTGATAAGAAAACACCTTCTGACTCTTAATCGTTAGGATAATCATGGGTCAAAAAGCTACCTCATAATATCTGTAGTGTCATCTATTCAGATCAAAGAAGCAGGACATCAACATTAGGGTCAAAGCTCTATATTGATAAAAATATAATTTAAGTGCACCAAGGAAAACAACAACCAGCCAGAAAACCCTCAATATGTAAACTTCAGTGTGTCATAGTGACACAAAGGGGGCCTGGTGGTACAGTGTGTTAAGTGATCCGCCACTAACAGAAATCTCGGCAATTTGACTCCATCAGGTCCTCAGTAGGGGAAAGACAAGGCAAGCAGCCTCTGACCCTGAAGGCAGAACTGATTGGACAGAGTGGGCTTTGTTGTGCTCCTTGTCTTCTGTTTTAATGGTAACAGGAGATAATTTTATTACAATGCTTTTATTAAAGCGAGCTCTCAAGGAGCTGCGTTGAAAACCCAGAGACAGCCTCTCTGACAGTTCAAATACTCCAGTTGCTCCAGGGAAGAATGATGATTAATCTCTTTCCTTGCAATTTACATTACTTGAAAATCCACCAAAAGGTATTGAGTTGGGTTTTTGTTGTTGTTGTCTTTATGAGTCACTTCTGACTCAGTGGCAACTGTTTTTGTTATAAGTGGTTGAGTCAGAATTAACTCATAGCTGACCCTCCAGTGGGTTTTCAGAGACAATAAATAGCACAGGAGATGACTGTCTGCTGTGGGGGACAATTAGTGGTAATGGCAATCAGTGATGCTTCCTGGAATATCTACTGTTTATCGACAGTGCACTAGTAATGATCCTTTAGAAGCAAAGATGATGAAACTTCATCTCTTGTACTTGGCCGCATTATCAGAAGGAGCCATTGGTTGGAAAAAGAGATCATGCAGGGAAGGCGTAGCTGTCAGCAAAGGAGAGAGCGACCCTCAACAAGATGAAGTGACATAGTGATTGTAACAATAGACTTGAGCACGTTAGAGGTCATGGTGATGGTCCAGCGTAGGGCAAGGTTCCGATGGCATGTTTGTAGAGTCACTGTGCGTTGACCTCATGGCACCTAACAAGACCTATCATGCAATCGGCAACAATTTGATACCGTTGTTGTTGTTGTTAGGGGCCATTGAGTCAGAGACTACTAATAATGATCCTGTGAATGAAAGACCTGAACACTTGTTGCATAACTTTAATTGTTTCTCCAAGTTCATAGAGTTTCCAGAGGCAAGCTATTACGGAAGTGGATGCCACTCTTGCTTCCAAGCCTGTTTTAATCGGGGAGCTCCACCAAACACTGTCCACCATGAGTAACTATTAATCGGCCTCCTATTTAAAAGCACACTTGGCCAGCAGTACAACAAATTCAAAACAGGATGTTCACATCATACTTTGTTCCTCTTCGTATGATCTTGATTAGAGACTTAGCTGCTGTTTTGGAAAAAAGAAAAGTATCAGTGATATGAATTATTGGTATAAAAGCTACATTTACTTTATTCTGCATTCAGTTCTTGCATATGTAATATCTGTCCACCCGACAGATGTAATTACAATAGGCGGGCCTGGAATTCACACACCTGGAAAGGTCGTTTGAGTTAATTTCAATGCATCACACCTTTACCTAAAACCTCTTCAGGGCTGTCAAGGAAGCAAGCACCAATTGCAGCTGGTTAATTCATGTAGTTTATATACTATTAGGCCTCCTGGTTACTTGTCAGGAATAGTGTGAACATCTCGCTCAGAAAGCAGGGGCACGGAATAGGGTTACAGACACTTTCACCCTTGATGTCCTAAGCTTTGTTATTAGAGCGTGTAAGACAACTAACAGCAGCTCCCTTTACCAGTGCTGGTGCTCAGCATTCAAAAGCGGGGTCCTGAGTCAAGGAGACAAGTTATCTTCCCTGTTACAGCCCCATACCTCACATCACAGTCATAGCCACTGACGTGCAGAGAGGACTGTGCCCAACTCTTTCTGACGTTAGACATCAATCATCATTGTGTCTGAAGCTGAACATGCACTATTAATCACAGAGGGAAATCGTGACTTTTTACAAAATGAATCAAATGAGGTTTTAAACAAATGTCATGCCAAGGCCTTGATATGATGAAGATGTTTGGCTGTTACGATTTCCTATCAGGTGCACGTGGGTGTTGATTTG
The DNA here is from genome assembly GCF_000299155.1 of Elephantulus edwardii. NCBI lineage: Eukaryota > Metazoa > Chordata > Mammalia > Macroscelidea > Macroscelididae > Elephantulus > Elephantulus edwardii. The sequence continues at coordinate 5,181,301 of NW_006399868.1, forward strand.
TGAAGGCACGCTTGTTTAAAATCACGTCTGGACGCAGACAGGGCTTCATACAGTCAGTCACTCCTATGATCAAAATGCGGGTAGACTTTAATTTCCTATGGGAATGGAAAGGATAAAGCAGATAATATGAAATAAAAGTAAACTTGTAAGTGCCAATGTGCAATATAAAAAGAACAAAAACATCATTAGAATAAAAAGTTAGACACGTATTATAAAGTCATTTAATCCTGAAGAAATGGAAACTGGGGTTTGATGTAGTTATTGGTTCCTGATGGGAAGATATTTAGCAGGATGTGTTAATTCCTGTGACCATCTCTTTAAGGTAAAAATATAAATATCACATTGAATTTGTAAAGTATTAATTTGTTTAAAGATCGCTATTGTTGTTATAGAGAGCTGTGCTGCAATCCTGAGTGCACATGGTTCAAAGTTCCAGCTGTTCCTTGGAAGGATAGACAATCTCCTCCTATACAATTAGCAGCCTCTGAAAACCCACCAGACAGCCAGCTATGAGTCAGTGCTGACTCTACAGAACACAACAACAACAACAACAATAAAATTGCTGCTATGTGTTGTTTAGTTAGACTCAACCCATTACTGACCCTACTGTAGACTTTGAGATGTTGTAATTCACACAGGAAGAAATTGTCCGTTTTTCTCCCATTGAGCACCTAGTGAGTTTGAATTGCATGTCTTTGAGTTGGCAGTGTAACCACTTATCAACAAGACTGTCAGATAAAATATTATTATTGTTTATGTGCTGTCGAGCTGACTACCACTCATAGCAATTCTACAAGCAATAGCTCTGAACCTTTTCCTATCCTTTGCCAACCTTACTGTCTCTGGCACATCTCACCCCATTGCCAAGGTCACTGTGCCAATCCATCTCATCCAAGATCTTTCCCTCTTGCGCTGACCTTCTACCCTTCCAAGCATGATGTCCTCCTCCAAGTACCGGCCCTTCTTACTTGCTAAAACTAAGGAGGACTGGAAGCACCTGCTGAAGATCAAGGACTGAAAGATTCTTTCAGCATGAATTGCATCTCAACATCAAGAAAATAAAATCCTCACCACCAGGCCAATAGACACCATCATAATAGATGGAGAAAGGATTAAAATTGTTAATTATTTCATATTGCTCATATCCACTACCCAATATTCTTGGCAACGATAGTCAGGAAATCAAAAGATGGGTTGCGTCGAAAAATCTGTTGTCAGAGGACCTCTCCTTAGTGCTAAAGAGCATTGATATCAGTCAAAAGACTGAACTGTGACTGTTCCAAGCTATGGTCTTCTCAATTGCTTGCTATGAATCTAAGATCTGAACAATGACGACTAAGAATGTTAGAAGAATCAGGATGTGTTGCTGGGGAGAAGGAGTGAACATATTATGCACCACCAAGAGTACAAACAGCTCTGTCCTGGAGAGAGTGAAACCAGATTAAAAATATCAAAACAAATAAAACTCCAAGTTGTCAAAGCTTTCACTTTACTTAGATCCACAGCAGCTTGGGAATCATGAAACATACTGCATTGAGAAGTCCAGCTAGGAGAAAGAAACAATATTTGTTCCATATGCAAATACATGCTACTCATCCTTCATGTAGCACTTCCTAAAGGTGCATAGGATTTATAAATTGCCCACTGCACTCTTTATAGAATCAGATAATTGTTGTTGCCAACTGAGCACAAAATATGTATTCAGTTGATATTATCAGTGACATACAGAGGTGCTACCTCATACTATGATTAGGACATAGACACATTGATGATGATTCTGTCTCAGTCCAGAAATGTGTGTTTGCATGGAGCCACTGATAATGTTTCTAGTTATAAATATTAATTTTAATTGAGGGAACTTAAAAACAAGAATACAAAGAAAGAGTTATGACTGTTTACCTTCAGTTAAATGTATAAAGCATCCTGTAACTGTTTAGATTCCTCTGAACCTTGAAGGTTATGAGAATTTCTATCTCGTGACAATGGTTTTTGACAACTATTATATACAAGTCTGAATTACTGCAAACGACAATTTACAGAAATCCTTAATTACTTGTAAATATTTATTTAATAACCTGTCAATGCTTGCTGAAGGAGGTATGCTGGCCTAGTGTTAAGAAGCTATACTGCAATCCTGAAGACAGATGGTTTAAGTCTACCAGCTGCTCCATGGCTGAAGGATGGGCAATCTCTTGCGTTGTTAACTGTAACTGAAAGCCCACTGGAGAATCAGTTATGTCACACAATAATAACAGACACTTGCTGAAGAAGGTCAAAGGCCTTTAATTTAGAGTGCATCTCAACATCAAGACAAGAAAAATTCTCACCACTAAGCCAATAGGCAACATCATAATAGATGAAGAAAAGATTGAAATTGTCAACAATTTCATTTTACTTTGTCTACAATCAATGCCAAGGCAATAGTAGTCAAGAAATTAAAACAACAACAACAACAAACAACCCATATCTCATTATAAAAATCTGCTGCCAAGAGTCTCTCTTAAGTGCAAAAGAACAATGATGTCAGTAGGAAGACTAAGATACACTTAATTCAAGCCAATATTTTTTTATTATTTCCTATGCATCTGAAAGTTAAACAATGACTAAGGATGATAGAAAATGAGTCTTCCTATAACCTTGATGCCATATTCTGCATTGAGTCCAGCTTCTTGAATAATTTGTTTAGCATATAAATTGAATAGGTATGAAGAAAGGCTACAACCCTGATGTATGCTTTTTTTAAATTTTAAACCAGGTAATGTTCCCTGCTTGGAAGGAGGAGTGGCATCCAATTCCATAATAGCCTCCGGAAACCCTATGAACCTGGAGAGAGGATGAACGGCACCCAAGCGTCGAGGACTCTCCTTCATAGGGTCGCTATGAGTCACCTGAGACTCAACGGCACTTGACAACAACAACAACAACAATGTTCCCTTGCTCTGTTCACACAAAAGCTTCTTGGTCTAGGCATATTGGAGATGATGAGGATGACATGAAGTAGCACAAGATTCAGAACTGTTCGTGGGATTGCTATGAATTGAAGTCAATTCATCAACATATATATATATATGTATATATATGTCAATAACACTTTCTCCTTAGGTCTTTCAAGATCTAATTATTAAATAATTTGCATATAAGAATAATAGAGAAACATGAAATTAAAAGAGTTTTGAAGCACTTACTGGTGAAGATTAAAGATTATAGACTTAAGCACAAATAGCATCTCAACACAAAGTAAAAATCCTCCCAATAAAACCAATAAAGAGAATATTGAAATTATCAGGATTCTATTTTCTCTGGACCCAGTTAACACCCATGGAAGCAATCACGAAATCAAATGACGTATATCATTTGGGGGAAAAATTAATTGCTGCAAAGGACTTCTCTGGTGTGTTAGAATGCAAAGATGTCACATTCAATGATAGAGTACGCATAGACCCAAACCATATTCTTTTAATGTTCTCATACGTATGGAAAAGCTGAAAAATAAATATGGGATACCAAAGAAGAATATATACTTTGAATACTGGCATTGTTGAAGATGATTTGACTGCACTGTGGACTTCTAAGAACAAGGAACAAATCTCTCTTGGAAGAAGAAGTCAGGATGCTCATTAGAAACATCACTCTTGGTAAAGGGAAGGTCACATCAAGACCAATTGATACAGTGACAACAACCAGGGTTCATGCACAGCAGTGGTTGTGAACTTGGCACCAGACTGAGCAGATTTTATTGTGCTTCATGTGGAGTTACCAGGAGTCAGATCTGACTCTATAGCAGCTACAGAGCAAGAAGAGATGATGTTCTAAAATTCTATTGGTTTTGTGTACCTTCTATTTTACTTCAACTCATAGCAATCCTATAGAACAAAGCAGTACTACTCCAAACATTATTCCAGAAAAGGTAGGAAGTCAAAGAAAGACCTTTACAAAATAGATTTGCTGAAACAATGGCCTTCAACTTGGCACATATCATAATAATTATGCAGGACAGGGCACAGTTTAGATTTCTTGTGAGTCACTATGAATCATAGTTGATTTGGTGGCAGATAACAACATCAATTCCAGTCTCCCAGGCTGTAATATTTGTAGAAACAAATATATCTTTGACCCATAGAGCTTTGGATGAGTTTAAATAAATGACCTTGAGATTTGTAACTTAGACTTTAACCATTGCATTATTAAGGATCTTTATAATTACACTAAAAGTATTTTCATTTTTCAAATGCTTGAGTTCAGAAAGAAGAAAGTAAGTAGTTCAGCAAATACTCATTTCATTCAAATTAGTTTCAAGTAGGTGCAAAATTTAAGCTTTTTCATTATTTGGTTTCTTGTTAACATTTTACCAATGCAAATATTTATCGTATTAGCTAAAATACCATAGTCTTTCTATAAGATAATATATGAAGTGGCTTGGGGAAACATGTTCACTTTTCTTTTGATATAGGAATTTGAAAAAGAAAGATAAGTATAGAACAGATTACAAACATGCTCTAGTTAGTACTTAAGATAAATCAAACAGATTTTTCAGGAGATGCCTTGTGTTACAGAAGTACTGTATGCTTAATACAACAGCTGGGACCAGATAATTGAGTTATATGCCTTGTGGGCAATAAATCTAAGTTATATTCACTTAAGATTTATGTAGAGAATAAGATAGAAAGACAATCATAAAAGAGAACTGAGCAAAGAAAAAAAACAACAAAAATATCCCTTGAAGGAAAATAAATGAGAGAATAAAAAGTGTATACGATGTGTGTGTGTGTGTGTGTGTGTGTGTGTGTGTGTGTATGAGTGTGTATCTATTTCATCACTAGCCCACATCCTGACTCCAAAGACTTCTAACTTCTTGGTCAAGAGTGTGACCTCAATTATCTTCAGCTCAGTATCATCACTGACACAATTGATTGTCTTCATCTCAGCACCATGATTGACTCTCATTTGAAGTCTCATCTGCATTGCGGAGGAAATGATGTATTTCCCAGGACCCTCTTTCTTGTGACTATAACAGGTTGAAGGCTTCCTGACATTGGACAATAAGAAAACATGGGGGGACAAAAGTGAGGCTTTTATTATGCAATTCTAAATGTCATTGTGATGTTGTTGATTGCCATTGTCAGAGTGACCCTGTGAACAAAAGACCTGAAGCTTTTCTCTACCATCATTTCTTAAAGGTCATGGTTTCCTGGGCAAAGCAGATCAGAGTAGACAAGAAGATTTAGACTGGTGTGAAGATAAGTATGAAATAAGGTTGGTCTTATTGTGAGAAATAATATACAAAAAGAAAAATGGCAAAATTGTCTTCTTCCTGAGCAACTTAGCAAAGTATTCTAGGTACAAATAATTGATACAAGAAAGGAATATGAAGGGGACAAATTAACTTTGGTTGAGGAACATCAAGGAAGCCAGTGTGGACTGGAAAAGGGGGAGGGTAGTAGTTGACACATTTTGAGGTAAAATCAAATCACAGGATCTAACCAACAATTGTAAAGGTGATTACTTCACGCTGAACCAAATGGAGTTTTGTAGACAAGCTACTGAAAAGCTTGATACAGGCAGAAGGCAGACAATGTGGTGTCTGTACTGCTAACTCCCGGCCAGGCCATTACTTCCTTTCAGAGTCATATCTTCTTCAGAGTACTTTACTGCTTTTTCTAACCAGTGCATTCTAATTCTTCTTGATATTACCCTTGCACTCTAGCTTTTATTGTTATTATCCTCATATATATCTTTCTACCTACAATTTTCTCTTCATACACTGTCTTGACTATTTCATATTCTACATGATTTTATAATCTTATATCCTAGGATATTGTTGTTGTTGTTGTTGTTAAGTGCCGTCGAGTCGCAGGCGACTCATAGTGACCCTATGAAGGAGAGTCCTTGACGCTTGGGCGCCTTTCATCCTCTCCCCAAGTTCATAGGGTTTCCGGAGGCAAGCTATTATGGAAGTGGATGCCACTCCTCCTTCCACATCCTAGGATATACAATACAAAGATTCACTTGGGCATCATCACCTATTTAACTATGAAATTATTTCAGATGTTTCTGATAATTAAAGTGAAACTCTAGGCTGCTATATTGATATTTACACACCAAGGGCAATGAGGAGGACACAATGACAGTGGAGCAACTCGGTCTGTGCGGCCTCATTTCATATGTGAGAGGCAGCTCTCACCTGCAAAGCATCCCCTCATCTGCAAAGTTGATGCCTGCAATTCCTTTAATGAGGACAGATAGCGTTTCAGTCCACAGTCACACTGGAAGCTAAAAATACAAGTACTTGGGAGAGGTAACTCAGTGATTTATATTTATTCTAAGCTGCAAATGACTAACATCAAACCCTTTCTTGCAAGAAGGTTTTTGTTAGGAGAGAATTACAATGCTGAAAGGAACAAAAGTGGCTGCCCTGAGGGAGGTGAAGTTGTTAAGCAGAAGAAGACAGATCACTCAAGGCATTGTTCCCTGCTTCAACATTTTGCCTCAGGCCACCTTGATAGCTGCATTGCTTTCATAAGCATTCTGAAGTTGTAGCTCTGCTTCTTTGAGGCTGAGAAGGCAAAGTGCTAATGAAAGGATCATATTCTCACTTCCCATTCTTTCCATCTCCTATCTATTACTATTTCTGTCTGGCAGAAGAAACCCTCCCCACCCCCTCTTCCACCAAATGAGAGAATAGAGGAATAAGCTGTTTAAATATCTGCTGAATTCCTCCACTTCCCTTTAAGGTCAAAACGTCAGAGTCCAGAACTTTGAGGAATAATATTCAAATATTTATTGAGGATAAATAGTATCTAAAGACTTCAAAGATATTCAGATGGGATTCTGTCCCCAGCCAAGTTGTGTTTAAAATGTGAAAGTTAAAATCTTTGAATGTTTAGTATTGATTTAAGGTTGAAAACAGAAAAAACCAAAAAACAAACAAACAAAAAAACCGAAAAACAAACAAAAAACCCCAACCATCCAAACAATGAAACACAGTAGCACGTCAGAGCTCAGGTGGTGAAGCAGTCTGTGGAGGGCAGGAATCTGTAGCACAGCACTAGCTCCTTTAGATTCTCAACAAATGTTTAGAGGCCATTTGCATTTCTTCTTGGTCTTTAAGTCCACTGCTCATCATGTGGTTTTACTTAAGTGTCATAGAGGTAACTCTGATTCATTAGAGACCCTATGTACAATCTTGAACTTGGGTCTTGACTGCAAGAACCAGGGGACTTGGATGGGCATGTCGTTAATGGATGTTACATTAAAGTTAGGAGTTGGGGGGTCTTGTTAACTATGATTCAAGTCTTCATGTTCCTAAGTCATAAAGTTGTGCTTCAACCGCCATGTGGCTATGAAGTTGACAGAGGAGGAAAGACCTCGTGAATAGTTTTATCTGTGATTGTGTCTGTTGTCCATTTCAGAAGAACTTGCTTGCAAACAGTGCTACACTCTAACCACCACCTGTTACCATCTGATGAGAATCTTTTTCTATAAAATGTACAAATGAAAACTATGTCGGAAACTCAGGGGAGAACTTTGAAAAACTGATTGCTGGCTTCGCTGGCTGTGGAAGGGTATATTTCGGCTCGTCTTTGCTGTACATGTCTGAAAAGTTAGAAGGTCAGTTCAAGAAAAAGCCTCAATGAGATGGACTGATAGTCACGGCAGCCATGGACTTGGGTGTGTCAGAGATCATGTTCAGATTTCCATTCACAGGGCTGTTGTCAGTCACACTCAATGGTGCATAACATCAACGAGTATGTGTGGATCGAGTTTATCTCTTTGTCCTTTGTTGTAATGTCTTGTTGCATCGGTGTCAATGGTGTCAACTCATAGCTGACCCTCCAGTGGGTTTTTCAGAGACTAAATCACACAGGGGATTGCACCTCTTTCTCTCATGGAACAGCTGGAGGATTTAAATTGCCTGCCTTACTTTGCTGGGCATCTTTCAATCTTATTTTGCTAGAGTCGTGGTCACTGCAGGTAGTTCTGCTTGAATAGTGCATTAAAAGTTGTACCACTAATCTGAAGGTCAGGGGTTTAAATCCACTAGTTACTCTGCAGGAAGAAGACTAGCAGTCTCCTGCTATAAACATATATGACATTGGAAACCCAATAAAAGGACACTCTTAGTATCAGTGTGAGAGCGGTTGGTTTAGTTTTTGAATGATCACTGTTAAATGCATAATGTGAATCTTAGTGTCTCTCCCGGCTGCATTACATACTTTTTACCATGTAACTAATGACTTTTCTGGCAAAATTTTCTGGCATTCTGATCTCTAGATTGGGCTGCCAGGCTACTATTTAAATTAAAGGTGTTTCCTATCGTTCCCCAGTGGAACAACAAATAGATGTGGGGAAAAGGTTTTTGCTGTACTTTGGCTTATTTCTTTATAAATTTTTAGAAGTAAGAGTAGTGAGGTCAGAAAGTATGACTATTTATAAGACTCTTTATATTGGCACTTAACAACAATAACATCAACACAGAGAGAGAGATCAGCTGGCCCAGTGGACAGAGAAAGCAAGGCTACCAAGCCAAAGGGGGATGACTTAATCCGTGGCCCTCCGGCCTGTCTTTCATTGTTTTTGTTCAGACATTCCTCTAGGTCATATAGCCCTGGTGTACAAGTTGCTGTACAGAGGTAACTTGTGGTTGCTGTGATGTTGAACACTGTGACCTTGATGTGTCAAATGCATTAATAGTCAGTTACCCGATGTGGACAGAGAGTGGGGTGGAGCTCCCCAATTAAACAAGCGTGGAAGGAGGAGTGGCATCCACTTCCGTAATAGCTTGCCTCCGGAAACCCTATGAACCTGGAGAGAGGCTGAAAGGCACCCAAGCATTGAGGACTCTCCTTCATAGGGTCGCTGTGAGTCACCTGCGACTAAAGGACACTTAGCAACAAGAAGCTTTGGAACTGACACCATAATTCCTTACCACTCTGGTGGCTAGTCGCCTAGTGGTAAAAAGCTGTGCTGCAACCCAGCAGGCAGGTGGTTCAAATCCTCCAGCTGCTCCTCTGGGGAAGGATGGGCGATCTTCTATTGTAAGACCTACTGTTTCTGAAAACCCACTGACGGGTCAGGTATGGGTTGCTTCAATTCAACTGTTCAATACAACATCACCAACTGGTGGCTTATTGGTAAGAAACTGTGCTGTCAATTCAAAAGCACGTGGTTCGAACATGCCAGCTGATCCCAGAAGAAGGTGGTCAGTCTCTAGTGTATTATTTATTGCCTCTGAAAACTCACTGAAATGTCAGCAATAGATCAGTCCTGACTCCCCAGTACACTACAACAGGCCTTCAGAGCTCCCTTTTTCCACTAGAATAGTTTTCAGGGGAATCTTAAACAAAATTGACCTCTAATGGTTTCTATTGTACACCCAGATGAGATGGTTTGTAACTAGAACAATAAGGGTAGGTGTATCTGAGCCAGTACACAGGGTCACTATGAGTGGTAGGCAAGATACCGAACAATAACAACAACCAGTGGCCTAGTGGCAAAAACTGAACTGCAATTCCAAAGACACATTGTTTGAGCCCACCAGCGGCTGCACAGTTCCGGAGCGATTAACTGCCTCTGGAAACCCACAGGAGGGTCATCTATCGGTTGGTGTGGACTTTAGGGTACACAGCAAGAATAACCACATATTTACTGGCGAGCTCTGGTGGCCTAGTGGTTAGAAGTTGTGCTGCCGTGCCCAAAGCAAGAGTGCCCAAAGCAAGAGATGTGAAGGATGCTCACAGGTGAAAAACAGGCATTCTCCTGTGTGATTTATTGCCTCTGAAACCCCACTGAAGGGCCAGTTCCCACTTGACTGCACAAAATGACAAGTGTTCAAAGAGTCTAGCTAAGAAAACCTGTTTACTTTTTAGGTACTTCTTTATTATTACTGTGTGAGGATATAAAAGGCTAAGTTGTATTCACTGGGGCTTAGCTAATTAGAAACCAAAGAGATCTCTTTACCTATAGTAAAGAAAGAGAACTTTAAAGACTAAATAATTTAGGAATATTTAAGTTCCCAAAAGCTTGTGTGCCTTCAATTCAGATTCTGCTTATTGGAAAAGAGTTGCTAAATTTACTATTCATATATAAACTACATATTTATAAACACATGATAATCTACTTATAAGTAGTTATAAATATATTACATAAATATATAATAATATGTAATTATTATGCATATGTATTTTCTTAAAATAATTATACACTTGTGTTGTTGTTGTTGTTGTTGAGTCAAGCATGACCCATAGACACCCTATGAACAAAAGACCTGAAGTCTTTCTTTAACTATCGTCTTTTCTTCAAGTTCATAGTTTCCAGAAGCGTGTTGTTTAGGAAGTGGATGCCACCCTTGTGCCCACATTATATACTTATAATTACATAATTTAAATATAAACTATTCACTTATTTATGTGTAAGCAAATATTCAACCAAGAAAGTGTTGTTATTATTTTATAATAATAGAAATCAACTTGTTGACAGATTTCCTCTTCTTTTTCTGTACCATATGGAAAGAGATTTCTTTGGTTCCTAAATAGATAAGCAGTAGTGGGTAGATTCTACCCTTTTGTATCTTCACACAGTACCCTGAGCTACATTGGTGTTGGAACCAAGTACCGAACTGTCATTAACATGCCTTTACTCTGTGCTGGCAAAAGGTTTGAATGTCCATCGCTGGAGCTTCCATCTTTAATGGCAAATATCAAGACACAGTTTGTGACATAAAATTCTTTAAATCTTTCATCTCAAAATCTCTATCTTAACTTTTCCAAATACTAGATTTTTTAATCAAAATTTTTGTTCAAGCCGAATCAATTCCCCGTGTACAAAAACTCATCTTTAAGCAAACACCCAAAGCTCAGTAAGTTATTAATTTAATGTACTTTTACTACTCTCAGAGGGGGCTCTGGTGACAAAGTACAAAGAAGTTGTGCTGCAATTCCAACAACATTTGGTTTAAATCCACCAGCTTCTCAGGAGAAGAACAATGGGCAATCTCCTCCCATGAGGGTAGGCGTATCAGAGTCAGGGAGACAGGCTCAAGACAGGTCAGTGCAATTAAATGTCTCTGTAGACCTGCTTGAGAGTCAGCTATGGGTCAGTTTTGATTTGAGGGTACACAACAAAACAACCACCAGATAATGCTGATATTGTGTCAGATGGTTTCCTCCCTTATCCTGATTAGCAATAAGCTCAGCTTTATCTCATCGAAGCTTGGTGGTGGTTGAGGAACTGGTGTTGGACAAGAAGCTCATTCCTTATGTCTCTGCTGCTTGCTTCTTTCCCAACACTCTTCTCTACTTAATCCTACCTTGATATTTATCTTTCCATTGTTATTTTTTCTTTTTCTGAATCACAATCATTATTTTTTCCAATGCAATTTTCTTTGTGACAGTTTTTTTTTTAAATTATTGTCCTACATTAGGATCCCAAAAGGCTTCCTAGAACTCTAGAGCATATTTCTGAAACAAGACATTTATTCCGTGGCTTTGTTTAACAACCTAAAGCTTACTTATAGAAGTACTTTCAAATAAATAAATGACTTAATTTTCTAAGAGTTTGTTACTATTACTGTGTGTCAGTTTGAATAGTGTAAAAGCACTTTTTAAACATGTAGTACATTATATCATTGTCAGAATATCAACATTTGGTTTTTTTTATACTGATAATTTAAAGAAATGTGGTCATTATGCATACATCACCCAGTCCATATCATGCCTAATGTTATACATTTCCTTTGACTTGGAATATAAAAGTTATCTTACAACATTTGTTAATATTGTTATTTTAAGGCATTGTGAGCAAAAAAAAAATATTTCACCTCTTAAGTTTTCTAAAACACACAACACACACAGTTTCATTATTTGTAGAACTGTTAATTAGCAAACAGAATAGAAAAAAAGCTACTTAATGCTTAAAATGTCAGAGAGAAGAATGAAAATGCTCTCCTGCAGCGTCTATTGAGCTTAATGGTCACATTTCTCTTGCTTTCTAGAAGAGAAGGAAATCTGATCTAGTGGAAAGATGACATGTAAGCTTAAAATTAAATGATAACCAAGGGGGGGGAGAAAATATATTTTCTTTCCTTAGAGTGCTTCATACATGACTAGATGATGTTAGTTATAGTTTTTGTATAATGAGACCATGCTTTATAATGTGTGCAGAATTTTATATATGATAAATAAGATAATGTTATGTGCTCTTGAGTTGGAACTGGCCCATATAGCTGACCCTCCAGCCAATTTTTGGAGGTGGTAAAGCACACAGGAAGAAAGACATACACCATCTATCTCCTATGGAGCACTTGGTGAATTCAAGTTCTGTGTCTTTGGATTGTTAGTACAGCTCTATACCAATAGGGCATTCGAATATGTTCTTATTTTGACAACAGCAACAACTATGACAAAGATCTACCTTTCCCCAAGGACTTGTGTAAAAGTGGCCTGTGATGTTAGCTTAAAAGTTGGCATTTCAAGCCATTATGTTATCCCTCTCTGGTTTCCACCTACCTTACCTGTAGACAAATAGGCTTGCAAATCATCAACTGCTATGGGTCTAGGATAAGAGAGAGAGAGTTTCCCACACTGAGCAATAAGACTTGAGGGAGACTGGAGCAAGTCATTGGTGAGTGAGACCCAGGTGGTGAGACTCTGGTGATGGTGGAGAGACTGTGCTGTGATATTGCTGTGGAGAAACTGTGGCGTAATCAGAGGAGCCCTGAGATAAAGGTTACAGTTAAAGGTTTTGCTTTTCTTATCAGATGATGGAAGGAGAAGCTGACTTAAACCTTCTCTGAGACAAATCTTGCTCTTTTATTTGGATTTGACTGCTGAACTGAAACCAGGACTTCTACTGTTAATCTGAATTTAGACTACTGAACTAAACCTGGACTTGTATTGTGAAATGATCTTTCACTCTCCCAGTTCCCCACCCATTTCTCTAATCAACTCCATTCTTGGAACTAGTTCAATACATCCTCTGATTTCCTGATTTGCTATTACGGGTACAACACTAAATTATCAGTTCCTTGTATTTGAGGAATACATTGTTCTATTTGGTACAGACTTTGTCTGCCAGTTTGGTGTACTGAGATAACTTGTGGGTTGTTGTGAGGCTGAAAACTATGCCACTGATGTGTCAAGTGCCACAAGGGTTACCCATGGACAAGCATGAATAGAGCTCCCAAAGTGGACAGACAAGGAAGTAGGATTGGCCATCCATTTCTTAAATAATAGGCCTCTGAACACTCCATAAACATGGACAATTATAGTATTAGAGCAGAGCCCAGATTGAAAATGAATCAAAATGAGGAAAAATAGGGGTAAACATCCTTTAATAACTGGAAAACAAAATATGAGAAGAATGAATGTTGGAAACCAGAAATTATGAAAAATTAAATTGAACACATGTACATTGATATTCTATGCATTAGTGAGATGAGATGGACTTTGACCACTTAAAATCAGTTAATCACACAGTATATTATAATGGGGATTAAAAGCAAAAGAAAATTTGTACTGCACTCATAATAAAAAAGTCAATTTTAAGTTCTGTCCTAAAGCACAATGTTGTGAGTGATAGGATATTATCCACACACAGAACAAAGAAGACCTGTTAATACAGCTGTCATTCAAATATACATCCCTATGGCCAGAGCCAAAGAGGAGGGAACGGAAACTTTTTACCAAATCTTGCAGTCTGAAATTGACCAAATATACAATCAAGATGTATTAATGATCACTGGTGACTGAAATGCAAAAGTTGGAAATAATGAAGAAGAAATAGCATTCAGAAAGTATGAAATTGGTGGCAAAAATGAGGATGGAAATAAGAAGATGGAATTTTATAATTTCAGTGATTTATTCATTCCAAATACCTTTTTCAAAACACAAATTCACTCTATACATCGACCTCACCTGATAAAATGTATAGGAGTCAGATTGTCTACATCTGTTGAAGTAATAGCTGGAGAAGCTAAATATCAGCAGTCAAAAGTAGGTAAATGGCAGACTTTGGGTCAGACCTTCTATTACTCCTGTGCAAGTTCAAACTGAAGCCAAAAAAAATGAAAAAAATGCACAAGAACCAAAATATGATCTTGAGTCTTTTCTACCTGAATTTGAAAATCGTAAATCGTCTTAAGAATTAGGTTTGAAGCATTGAACAACACTGATCAAAGTCCAGATAATTTATGGGATGTCAGCAGGATATTATTAATGAAGAAAGCAAAATATCATTAAGAACACAGAGGAGGAAGAAAAACCTGAATTGGATATCATAGGGGACTCTGAAAATTGCACTAGAGGATCAAGAAGTCAGAACAAAGGGGAAGTAAAAGAGTTGAGCTGAAGATTTCAAAGGGCAGCTTGAGAAAACAAAGTAAAATATTATAATGGAATGGGCAGAAAATTGGAATTGGTGATTAAAAAGGGAAGAGCTTGCTCTGCATTTCTCAAGCTGAGCATACTAAAAAAAATACATTTAAGCCTCAAGTCCCAATATTTAAAGATGCTATGGGTGCTACTTAATGATCAAAGAAGCATCAAGAGAAGATGGAGGGGACACACAGTGACTGCACCAAGAAGGACTGACTGACACACAAAAATTCCATATCATGTAAGCAGGAACCAGTAGTAATGAAGGAGGAAATGGAAGCTGCACTGAAGGCATTGGTAAAAAGTAAGGCCCAGGAATTGATAGGCTATACCAATTTACTAGTTTCAGTTAACAGAGGCAGCTCTGGACGTGTTCACCAGTCTATGTAAGGAAATTTGGAGGGCAGCTGTCTGGCCAACTGATTGAAAGAAGTCCATATTTGTTCTCATTTCTAAAAATAAGTGATCCAACTGAATGTGGAAACTATGGAACAATATCATTAATATCACATGCAAGTAAAACACTGTTGAAGAGAACTTAAAAAAAAAAAAGTTAGAACAATACATACATAGGGAACTGCCAGAAGTTCAAGCAGGATTTAGAAGAGCCCATGACATCAAGGATATCATTGCTGATATCAGAAGAATCCTGGATGAAAATAAAGAATACAAAAAGAATGTCTGTTTATGCTTTATTGACTATGCAAAGGCAATTGATTGTGTGGATCATAGCAAGTTATGGCTAACATTGACAATGGGAATCCAAACACACTTGATTGTGTTCATGTGAAACCCATACATAGACCAGGATGCTGTGCTTTAACAGAGCAAGAGAACACTACGTGATTTAACATTAAGGAGTGGACTTGGGGGGAGGGATTGTATAACAATGAATTTTCTTTTCCTTTTTTTTTTTTTATTTTGTTTT
>NW_006399868.1:5196697-5238936 GCF_000299155.1 Elephantulus edwardii
CCTTCTCCGGCAGAGCATCTGGTGGATTCGAACCGTGTTCCTCTGGGATTGCAGTGCAGCTTCTTGCCACTAGGCCACCAGAGCTCCCCTTTCTTTCACTTTTCAAAGAGAAGAGTTAATTGAGGGGGAGGGGTGGGCAGGGGGAAAAATACAACAATGAATGAATGGAAATCCAAAGTCTCTATAAGTGTTCACTAAAATTAATAAAAATAATAAAAAGAAGAGAGTGTATCTGGGGTATATTGTCTTTACATTCCTATTCCATATTAATCAACAACCATGGTAGCAGCAGTCAGGAAATCAAGACGTAAATGAATTAGTAGTATTTTTCTTTCCAGATGTATCCATGTGTCTTCAAAACATTCTTCTTCATTATATATTAGTTGATTTTTCCCCCATAATGACAAAAATTAGAGTCTGCATTGCCCCTTATAGTTAAAAAGTACATTTCCAATATATAGTATAGCAATTTTCTTTGTATCATTTTTATTATACTGATTTAAACAAAGTTGGGTTTATGTATTTTATCTCCTCTTGTTATTCTCTTGAAAGGACAAATCATATCTTACTCATCTATGTTCCTGGCAATTAAGTTTTTAATATGTTTGAGTTGAGTTGAATCAGATAGTAATAGCAACTCATGTAATGCTAATTAAGTGATGGAGAAAATTCTTAGTGATATTCATCAGTTAATACCTACAAGAAACTCGTGAGTAATTGCTAGCTTTCTCTAAATATGGAGAAATAGAGAAGTTTAGAATCCCCTCATGATGTGTTCTTGATGGGGCCAATGCAGGTTTTGAACCCTGGTAGTGTGTCCCCCAAGTACAAGTTCTGAACACTTTATATTACTGCAATTTTATGATAAAGTAAATACAGTCAGGAATTGGCATTGTTTTCACTTTTGTGTTTTGTTTTCCCAAATATGCACATATCTCTTCACACATATACATATTCATACCTACCTGCATATGTATTTTAAAAATCTAAAATCAAACTCATTGTCTCCATCCATTGATCTTCTGAGGCAGTGGCTCTTTACAGAAAGACTTCACTCATCTCTCTGCCATGAGGAAGCTGGGGAATTCACTGCTGAACCTTCCACTAGCTTCCAAACACAAAACATAATATGACATCAGAGTTCTTCTATACATGAAATCCTAATTACAAATACTTATACTCTATATGATATATGTTGTTGTGCACTGTAGAATCAGAACTGACCCATAGCTAACCCTCTGGTGGGTTTTTCAGAAGCAGTTGAACTCACGGAGGAGATTATCCATCAAGCTCCCTTGGAACAGCTGGTGACCTTGAACCACGTCCTTTTGGGATTGCAGCAGAGCTTCTTACCACTAGGCCACTAGAGTTCCCTATATATGATACATGCATATATATTTTGTTGGTATTCATAAGTCTTACATTAGAATACTCATAAAATGTGAAAGTATTGTCATTCAATGCAGTAAAGCCATGGACACAACATAGCTGTCACTAGGTTATAGGAGGGATGAGTGAATGAACACGTAATCATAGTGGAATGCTGTATGTGTGTTGGTTTAAGCATTCTGGAAAGCAGACCCTGTGAAATACAGGTCACTTAAGGAGAAGTTGAACCTAGGTGGTTGAAATGAGGGCCTGAGAAGTGACTTTAGGAAAGAAGAAATAGCCACAGAATGTTTTATTCATTTCCATTGTCACATTGGAGACATTCTGGGAACTCGGGAGTTGGCAACAGAATTTTGTCACTGTTATTTGATACCCTTAAGTTGGCTTCAGTTCGTGCCTACTCCATGTACAATAGAAAGAAACATCACCCAATCCTGTATCATTCTCAAAACCACTGTTCTTAATTCCATTATTGCATCTACCTCGTCTATCCATCTCATTGATGGGCTTCCTGTTTTCATTGACTCTCTGTCCTACCAAGTATGATGTGTTCTTCTTCCAGGGACTGATTCCTGCTGAATACATGAGCACAGTAAATAAGACAAAGCTTCATTGTCCTTATCTCTAAAGAGCACTTGCTCAGCACTTTGGTGAAGAATTGTAGCACTAAAGATCAATTCTTCCTTCGTTAAAAGATGCCTAGTATCTGTAGATGACTGTCATATAATCTCACCTTTTTTTCAAACCTTGCCCAGGGATCACTTGACTTTCCCATTAGGTACCCTTCCTCCTATATCAGAGGAACTCAATAAATGCATGATCAAGAAAGGAATTCTGGGAAAATAGAGATTTATTTGCTATCACATACTTTTTCTTATTTATCACAAATTGTGCAAAACATGGGGGGGGGTAACAATCTATGGATAAGGATCTGAACACATGCTCTATGTGATTCCATATTCAGATTCTTGAAGGTGGATTTGGCCTCTAAGAAGCTCACTGTAACTTCTTACGAATTCCTAATAGACACTGGTCCATGACCCTCTACTTAAGCTGTGCATCTAACGCCTGGATGCATCTATCTCAGCATCAGAGTCTTTGAAATCTGTGTAACATGATAATTCTGACAAATAGGAGCTCATTGAAACAGAACACGCCATTATGTTGTCATGAGAAACAAAAATATGAATGCCTCCCAGGTGAGTGCCAGGAGCATCACTGGAGGCGTCAGGCTTCATCGCCAATAGGTAAATAAATGAATTTCAGTTCCAGTCATCCCTCACTTAACTCGTGAGTGATGAGAGACCACAAAAAGCAAATGCCTTTTAGATTGCTTCTCAGTCTATCAGAGCGTAATCTCTTAGATACTTTAGCGTTTTATAATCTATATTTTACACTTTTTGATGCATCCTGGTGATCTAGTGAGTACTCCTGACTTATTGTCCTCATCCTCCCTATAAATGGGGCTCACATTATTCCTATTGGAATGATTCTCACCTATATCAAATGAATGTTATCGTCAGATGTTCCATTTTATTTTCAGCCAATTTAAACCAGCAGCTGGGCTCCAATTTACAAGTGGAATTTGCCTGCTCTGAAATGTCATAGCCACAAACTAATAACAAATTTGCCTTCTTTAATTCCCCTAAGATTTCAGATTTGAAACAGGGGGTTGGAGTAAAGGAACATCCATATTTATTTCTTGAAGGGCTGAGAAATTATCTTCTCTTGAAAGGGAAGAACAATTTCAAGTGATGTTCATGGGTGTATAAATTTAAACTGCATATGTACACCCAGAATAAAATCACACAAGGCAAGATGATTATGTTTTATAATTGAAGATTTTGCATTGAATGTATTTCACTACATCACACTTAGGATATTTAAAATATCCAAATCCAGAAAGCCTGCATAAGTAGACAAGTCATAAAAAGAATACATTTTAATACACTAAAAATGTAAACAGCAAAAAGCTTCTTGACCATTTTTAATATGATGCAGAGTAACAGTCACCTAAAGACTAACCGCTGGCTGAATATTTTTCATAAGTTAAATTTTTTTAGTTTAACAACCTCAAGTTTAAATGTATGTACTTAAACCTGAATACATAAATAAGTGGAGATGTTATTGTGAGTTGCTGTTAGTATGCACTAACGTTTTGATTCAGGTTTTGATTATTTTAAACCAACATTAACTGCTCAAATTATTGTGTATTGCGAAAGTAGCACAGGATAGCACCTCACGTCAGTAGTGCTTCTTCAGTGAATGAGTTAAATATTTTTAAAATAAAAGTATTCTGAGAAAATACAGCTATATTTGCTATAAGATATTTCTATTTCTTTATCACAAAATGTGCAAAATATTTTGTGATATGAAAGAAAGACCCAAAAGAGAGAGAGAAATCTACTGAAGCACAATGATTAAGCTTGATAGTAACCAATTTCATCGACTTCCTCACGCCTATCTTTAAAGCAGCGTGCTGGCCAGGGAAGTGTTTGGACCCATCTCTCAGTGGCTTTCCTAGCAAGTCAATGACAACAAGACAGACAGATTCAGTAACAGCCGGTGACTCCACTGAGCTTTTCTCATCGGCCACATTTACACATGTCAGTGACACCCTTCCCCCCCTCAGCTAGCGACCCCTTGTCAACCAAGGAACAAAGTCACTTACACATTGTTTTCAAGAACAAAAGTGTTTCTTTTAAAAAGTGCTTGTATTGAATGAAAAAAATATATTTATGTTTAATATTTAAGATAGTTCAGCGACATTTCTATTCATGTGTACATGTAATTATTATTATATAGATTGTAAAATATAACATATAAGTGGCATCCACTTTCTAAACAACAAGCCTCTGGAAACTCTATGACCTTTGAGAAATGATAGATATAGAAAAGATTCAGACCTTGTTCACTGGGTCGCTATGAGTTGTGCTTGACTCAACAACAATCAACAACAAAACAACAAAAGCAATGTATAATGTAGGAAGCTGCGTGGCAATTCCAAAGACACACACTTTGAATCCACAGGAAAAGGATGGGTAATCAACTACCATTTGAATAATTGCTTCTGGAAACCTGCTGGATGGTCAATTATGGGTTAATTCTGACGCAATGACATATATGTATATATTTATTTATTTTCATAATATATAATACATTTGTGGTTTAGTAGTAGTGTTTTGGTAATTATATAATGTATGGGTATTTTAATAATGTTTAATATGTTAGTATATTTGTGTTTGATTGTTATTAGACTTCCTTTGAAGTGACCTGCCTGGCTTTGTTAAAATCTAGCTCACCTTATTCTGGGCATGTGGACATAATAATATGGAGGAGTAATTTTAAAATATTTTCATTTCCTAGACCATTAAACAGGAACAATATGGGTATTTTCACATCACTGCATTGCAATGAAGTTAAATCACTGTTTTTCTCCTATTCAAGTATCTGGATTTATAATACATATCCTAATAGATGTGACTTTAAAATTCATAATGTAAGTATGGAATCATGGGGAGAGAGGGACCAAATCATTGTCAACCTTGAATTATCATTGGTTATATTGGATATAATCATAGATCCTTCCACTAAGCTTGGATTAGACATTTTGTCTTTACTAGTTTATTAACACTTACAGAGCTGGATTTTTCCTACTGAATTACAATGATTATTTGTCAAATTTTATAGCAAAAAGGCAGTACCATTGACACAGTCCTTGGCTCCTCAGACAAGCTTATTTCCACTGAATAATGGCATTAGATTTCTAAAATATGTCAGTTAGGCTGTGCTTCTATGAATAAGTAAAGAAAAAAGGAAGATTAAGCAGGTCTCTTGAAAATTGTTAGTAACCCCAAGAAAAGTGTGGTCACCTGAGAAATGGAGAAAGACTCTTCTTCAGCATTTTGTTCACTCACTTTAAGGGCTGTCTCTGGAAACAGAAGTCATGCTCAAAGTTTGGATGGGCAATGGGCAAAAGTAGTACAGCCTGGAAAGTTCAGTGGGTCTCTGCCACTTAACCATGATTTTGTTCATGGTTAAGAGTCCTCCCAGGCTCTATAGCCCCAAACTGCAAAATCTAAAGAATCAGTTGATGAAAAACCTGTGATGCCCCTAACATAAGTGTTGTCATTCTTCCAGTTTTGAATAATTAGAACATTGTTTATTGGATCCTCCATTAGAATTCTCGAATCACTCTTTAAGCCTGAAACTATTTCAGCATTAATATTCATATTTAATAGCATCACTTCTTTCTTTATTTTTTTTAAATTTTATTTCATTTCATTCTTTTCTGTGTGTACTGTCAAATCAGATCTGACTGATACAGGAGGAGATTGTTCCTCCTTCTCCAGCAGAGCATCTGGTGGATTTGAACCATGTACCTCTGACATTGCAGTGCAGCTTCTTGCCACTAGACCACCAGAGCTCACCATCACTTCTTTATTAAGCAAAAATACAATGTCAGACAAATTGATGAATCTCTGGCTCAGTAATGCACGACCTGTATTATGCAGCAGCAACCCCACGTGACTCCACAGTTTTCAATGTCTGGCCTTTCTGAAGGAGATTGCCAGACCATCTGAAGTGCAATTCAAATCTTTGTGCTTTAATCTTTGTCAAAGATTTTTAAAATAAATAAGACTCAGACATATCCCAACAGAATAATATAGATAATCATCACTTCCAAGACTTTAAATGATCATATATTATATGTGTTTACAGATATCATGAACCCAATAAAGGGAAGTATTGTTTCTTCCCTCCTTGAAGTCCGTGACTTTAGCTATAAGCCATTGATATTTTTAAATGTATTTTACCAACTGCCCCGTGAGAAAGTTCCATTATAGTGGTAGAGAGTTGCTCTGCCAACCCGAAGGTATGCACTTTGAATCCACCAGCTGCACCACAAAGAAAGATGGACAATTTACTCCCACTCAGTTTGTAGCCTCTGAAAACTCACTGAAATTTCACTTATAAGTTGGTTTTGAGTTAATGGCATATGGCAATAAGAACATACCAGCAAAACTTACAGAAACACTGCAATACTGCAACCAGACTCACCTTTCTTAAAAAGAAAAAAAATATATATATACACACACATATATACACACACACATATACACACACACACACACATATATATACATATATATGTGTATATATACATATATACATATTCATTTTAATGAACATGTTCAGATATTTTGAATTTCCATTCATTCATTGTTGCACCTTTTTCCCTGTCCCCCTCCCCCAGTTCGCTTCTTTCTTTGAAAAGTAAAATAAAAATTCTTTCATTGGTACACAGTCCTCCCTCACCTCCCCCACTATCCCGAGTACATTCCACTATTCCACCTTAATTCTGGACTCTTGTGATAACCATAATATCTTTCAAGTGCAGAGCTGAAGAAACGCCTTGCCATTGATCGACAATTACATATGATACAATTTAAACTTTATTTATGATATCACATTATGTGAATATTCTGTAGTGAATAACTATTAGCAACACTGTGGCACTGTGTTGGTGATAATAGCGCCATCAAGGCAACTAACACTCATGGTCGCCCTATGAAAAATGGGTCAAAACCTGGTTCTATCCTGTTCCATTCCCACAAACTGCATCACACTCCAGTCTGTTACTGAAGTCACTGTGTGAATCTGTCTCTTGAGGGTCATCTACTTTTATGCTCTTTACTTTTTTCCAGAAAAATGTCTTTTTCAAAGGTCTGGCCCACCCTGACAATGTACTAGTTTGCCTCTAAGGAGAGCCCTAGTTATTTTTTCCCTAGAACAGTTAGGTTTGTTCTTTTGACAGTCCGTATTATATTCAGTACTTTTCGTTACCAGTAAAATTCCCATGTAACATTTCCCCCCCTGTATTCTTTGTTCATTGTTCCCCTTTCACATGAATACGAAGGTATTAAAAATGTCATGGCTTGAATCAGGCGTAAGTTAATTTTTTAATTGACATTCTTCTTTTTCAATCATGACATTCTTAATCTTTTGCAATCAAGGCAGTACCAACTTGTGATGACTTTGTATACTACAAACCAAAACTTTACCTGGTCCTGTGGAGCAAGAGTGGCATCCACTTCCTAAACCGCATGCTTCTGGAAACCCTATGAACTTGGAGAAACAATGAGAGCTATGGAAAGACATTAGGTCTTTTGTTCAGAGTAGCTATGAGTTGACCTCAACTCGATGGCAATCAACAACAACATGTGATCTTCTACTACCTTTGGCTCGTGCTTGCTTGAGTCCAACATTGTGGCTGGTATGTCCATCTACCTATTTAAAGAGTCTATTGTTAATCTTAGCCTTCTCTGAGCTCTAAATCAGTCACAATTTTTTAAAAATAAAGTACTGAAATTAGAGTACTAGTATACCTATTCAACATATATAAAAGGTCCCAAAAAGAGGATCTGCTATGAGTCAGAACTAACTCAACTCTATGTCAATGAGAGAAATAGAGAGAAGGCGAGAAAGAAAGAGAGAAGGAGCACATCAGTATTCACTGAGGGATATTGAAGAGCATATGGTACAGCATAAATGTAAAACAATCCCCTTAGAGGTAAGTGAATCATCTTTGAATCAATGGATACCTTTAGGCTGTCCCAATTCCTTGATATATTCTTATATTCCTGACCTGGGATTTGGTCACCTATCGTGGCAAGTCACCTTGTTCTGTTTGATTCTTGCTCTGGTGCAGAAATGCTGCATGAGTACAATGAAATGTTCTGGAATTGCCATTTTCTCAATGCTATTCACAATCTAGTATAATCCAGCCTAATGGTCCTCACAATTAAACCCATTCCAAAACAAGTGACTCAACACAATGCAGAAATTATCAAAGTACCACAATATCATTATTATCATATTCAAGGATAATTTTACTAACCACAATTTTAAAATAACAGGATAGGTTCTTCAGCAGCAACTATGAGTAGTTCCAACTTGATTCAGAAGACACTGTGGAACAGGGGTATCCTTACCGACATCAGATGGATCTTGATTTGGGAAGCGGAAAATACCAGAAAGATATTTACTTGCATTTTATTGATTAATAAAGGCATTTAACTGTGCAGATCGGCAGTCTAAGAGATGATGACTCATAAGAATCATTCTGGTTTTGGAAACTCAGAAACTCAAGTGAGTGTTTTAATTTATAAACCTTAATAGAAGTAGACTGTTCATCTTTCTTTGAAAGAGAGGCTGATAGATTCAAATTGTTGTTCTTTTGGGTAGCAGCTAAGGGCATTGTGGCCTATGCTAACACGGTTCCTTGATTCTAGTTTTTCCTGAGAGCAGCTGTCATCCCAAACCCTGCCTCCACAAAGTCTCCTCCTCAAATCCCTGATGGCAATTCCCGGGAGAAGACGGCAGGTGATGTTTCTGAGTGAGTGAATATCGTTGTGACTGAATAAACATGTTTATTCTGTTCCTGCGGAAGAGCACAGGATCTGTGGATGCTAGTCACTTTGCAAAATGTTTACTGTCACTTGCAAAATGTTTTGTTGAACTGAACCACCAAAATTAATTTGAATGAGGAGAAAATAAACAAACACAAAACAACCTTATAATATCCGCCTACATGGACTGCTCAGTAACTAACTTCTGATTGGAGGTCATTCGCGAGCACAGGAGACAGTTTCTGACAGAGTCAACCTTAGAATGTTGAATGTACGCATGTGTGACTTTTTTACTTGTTTTCTTTCCCTTTTTTCTAAGTAGCTTTGCAATGGTACCTAAAACCTTGAAAAATGGTACACTCCTGTTATTTTTAGGTGCCATTCACACACACACACACACACACACACACACACACACACACACACACACGTTGTGTACTTTGTACTCAGAACTGACCAGTAGCTGACCTTCCAGGGGGTTTTCAAAGGCAATTTAATCACAGAGGGGACACACACATACACACACACTTCAGTGAGGATATAGATATGAATATAAATATATTGACATGAGTATATCCCTCCCATGGGCTTTTAGAGGTTGTATAAATCATCATATTGAAGGAGCTAAGAGACAGCCCTTCTCTGGAGAGTAACTGGTAGCACGAACTACTTACTCACTAGTCCAGCAGAGTTCCTATTTTTGTTATATGCCATCCAGTTAGAACCGACTCACACCAGAATCTCCAGCAGGTGTTCAGAGACTGTAAATCACATGATGGATTCGAACTATATGCCCACAGGTTGGCAGCTCAGCTCCTTACCACTAAATCCTAAGAGTCCCCTTTATTTATTTTTTCACTAATTTATTCACTCACTGATGCACATTTTTTCCCTCCCCCTCTTCTACTCCTTTCCCTAGTCCAGTTTTAAAAATCAAATCCCTGGCATATGGTTTAACTGAGAAGAGTCATTATTATCTAAGGAAAAACCATATGTGAGCCAGAAGTTCAAAAGCACGTGACTCTATAAATAGTGGTTGTAATTATAAACAGCAGAAGAATTTTGACATGTATTCTACATTTGAAAATGTTTTACTACATCATGCTTTAAGCCTCATCCACATATATTTTCCCAGCAGGGTTATATGGTCGACTGTCCCTCCTATTTTGAAGAAATAGTCACTGGTTTAAAAAGAAAAGTATTATGATGACAGGTTTAGAAACACAACACTTTCAGAGGCGTTTTATCATCTTCAGTGTAGTCAAAGTGTGTTCTAACATCCATTTTCTTCCCTTCTTTATATACTCTGGATGTTGTTGTTTTGCTTTGGTTTTTGTTTTAATTGATAAATACCACCTTGTAAAAGTAAAAGTAAAGTAAGTGAAAAGGCTAAGGTAAAAATCCAGAGAGATCATTAGATGTACAACCAGAAAATAAGACAGAAGATAGAGGAAAAGCGACAATAATGCATGCTACACATACTCTTAAAACTAAAGGGAACCAAACATTTTGTACAAGAAGCACCAAAACCAAGCGTGCCTCACAGCTGTTCTCTGATATAGATCCCAGGACCAGCCCCAGAGCCTTTCCAAGGCTGAAATGCCATGGAAACAGATTCACACGGCTTTCTCCACAGAGTGGCCAGTGGCTTCAAAGTATCAACTTTTTGCAGCCAAGTTCTTACCTATCTACCATTAGGTCCCATTAAGAATAATACATGTAAAAATAATTAAGATAGTTTCTGCATGATCATGGGGAGAGTTTCTGTAAATGTTTAACTTTTAAAATATTACTCTGTGGATAGCTGTTAGAGTTAGCACGGGCCTTGGTGCCTTGTCCCTGCTGCTAACTGAAAGGTCGTTATTTTGAACCAGCAGTCCCTCTTCTGCAGGAAGGTTCAAATCTCCTCCCATGAAGACTAAATGCCTCAGAAACCAAACAGAGGGCCACCAAGAACTGGAACCAGCTTGATGGTAGGAAGTTTAGTTTTTTATTCTGTCTTGTTTTATTTTATTATATTCCTTTTGGTAGCACACGGAGAAAATACATTTTGTCTGGGGAAGAGCTGTTTCCTCAAAACAGAATCCACTTTAATAATACAAATGTAGTAAAACTTTCAGTCAATGAAGGACCTGCATTTACTAATGTGGCAAAACTCAAAACAAGTTGAAAAGATTAAAACACCCATTACTTTCAACAAGATAAGTGAATAAAGAGACTGTCACTATGATCTTGCATATGGCTTTGACTGGAGGAAGACATAAATTAGGGCAAGGTTTTGATCTGCTGCTCATAGACCTGTTTTGAGTCTTAGACAACTCAATCACAACTAACAACAGCACAATATGTGTGTACTTACACGTGCTTTGGTGTTGTTATGTGCTGTTGAGTTATAACTAACCCATTGCCGACCCTCCAGTGAAATTTTAGAAGCATTAAACTGCACAGGAGGAGATAACCTTTCTCCCATTAAATGGTTGATGGATTTTGAACCATATATTTTGCATTTGGTTGAAAACTTGTGAAGATTCGATGTTATAAAGGGTTGATGAAACAGTAGAAAAAAGTCTACATCTTCAACAAAGTCTTTGGGTCCCAGTCTCCAGATCTCTCTCATCTTCCTTGAAATTATGAAATTATTACTGGTTCAACTAGCATGAAACATGGCGCCATAAGACACGTGAGGTTGATTCTTAGGTAAAAGCTTAACAAGAGGGACTTTCAAAGAATTCTGCAGAATAGCAGAAGCAGGGGTTAAGGCTTGGCACATTGCTCACCGGGATTAGCTGACCTTTAATACTCAGTGCTGGTGAAGTCCCAGGCTGTTTGATTATGTTCTCATCATGCCAATAAGCAAGCTCTGGGTCAGGTAGAAGACTGGAGGGTACTTGCCTAGAAAAATTGACAGCTCTCAAAAGAAATTGTCCACATGATTGCCCCTTGTCAAAATCTTGTCTGTACACAGATTCTCTAATCAATTATTAATGCCAAGAAACGCTAGAGGAAAATTGCTGCAATGAACAAAGGGACCAAAAATATATGTGAGATAAATATAGATGCATATATAGAATACAGATGTATGTACAAAAAAAATTAAAACTAACTACATGTTAATTTAAAAAGTCTGTTAATAGCAAATAAATGCTTGCACTTCTCAAGATGAAATAATTGAGGAATAAAGATTCAAGTAGCAGCACTTCAAGATTCTATGGAAAAAATATTGAATGTGACAAAAAGCATGTAAAAAATATGGAAGGAACACAGTCACTGCACTAAAAAGAAGTGATTGACACTGAACCTTTCCTCAAGTAGCTCATGATTAAGCACTAATGATTTTGAATGAATAAGTTCAACCTTCACAGAAGACATTAGCAAACAATAAACCTCAAATATTGATAGAATATTAATTGGCATGCTTTAATAAACAGATATGGATCTGGATATACCCATTAGCCTATGCTAGGAAATTTGGGAGACAATTATCTGGACAATTAAATGGAAGAGATCCGTATTTGTTCCTATTCAAAAATAAATAAGACTCAACACAATGTGGAAATTACTGAACTACATCATAAGTATCACATGCAAGTAAAATCTTGCTGATAACCATTATAACAACTTGAACAGTCACCTGACAGAGAAATTCCAGAAATACAAGCTGAATCAAGATGAGGGTGTGAAAAGTGAAATGTCATTATTGATATCAGACGAATGCTGAATGAAAACAGAATACCAGATAGATGCTTACTTGTGTTTTATTGACTACACAAACATGTTTGGCTTTGTGGATCATAACAGACTGTGGTTAAGATTCAGAAGAATGGGAATCCTGTGAAACTTAACTGTGTTGATGTTAGACCTATACAGACCAAGAAGCAGTTGCTCAAACAGAACAAGGGAATATTGCATACTCTAAAATCAGAAATGATGTGCCTCGATGGTTTTTGCTTTCTCAGAGCTCCATTTCATCTCTACACTGAGCAAATCATTTGAGAAGCTAGATTTTATGAAGAAGAATGTGACATCAGGACTGGAGGAAGACTCCTCGACCACCTGTATTACACAGATGATACAACCTTGCTTGCAGAAGGTGAAGAAGACGTGAAACACATACTGCAGAATGTTGAGGATTAATAGCTTCCCTTGCCAGTCCTTTATTTATCCTAGGCTGGAATTCTTCTGTATGACATATTTTACCTTGTCATTCATCAGTTGCTATTGATTGAAGAAATATTTTTCAAGTTATATTTTGGAAAGCAGCTAAATGAGATCTTTATAGGAAGGGCCAGTGGAGATTGAGTTCTGTGAAGAAGTGAACCCTTGAGATATTCTACGTGGACACCTGACTCATGTTGTGGTTGTTAGGTGCAGTCAAGTTGGTGTTCACTCATAGTCACTATACGTAATATGTACAACACATAGAAAACAAACTCAATCCTACACTATCCTCATGAACGCTTCCCTGCTTAAGATCACAGTTTAAAAGCGATATATGGTTGGGTATTATGGTTATGACATGAGTCCAGAATGAAGGTTGCATAGTGGAGTGTACTCAGGGTGGGGCTGGGGGTGGAGGGGGAAATGTGTACCAATGAAGGAATTTTTCTTTTACTTTTCAAAGAGAAGAGTAAACTAGGTGGGAGGGAGAAAAAATGCAACAATGAATGAGTGGAAATCCAAAATCTCTGTAAACATTCATTACAATTAATAAAATATTTTTTTAAAAGGTTACAGCTACAGGTGCTTTATTAATCCATCTCATTGGGAAGAGTGCACTACACCACTAGGGTTCCGACATAACTTGTTTTAGGGACTTTTTCAGAACCTTTCTTAGATTTATATTTCTCATCCCAACTTTTATTCCCATTATCTTCCCACACTGCTCTACTATCTCCCCACCACCAACCTACAACTCCACAGAAATGACCCTGTTGGACTGCGGGATGCTTCACACTATGTACCTCTGCTCTGTAGTGTGAGACGTTCTCTTACCTTTTCAGTCCGCATACAAACTCTTCATCCTTCTCTCTGTCAAATACTTGTGTGAAAGTGTCAGTAAAACCTTTGGCTGTTGTAAAACCATACCACGGGATTATTCACTTCCTTGTCTATATTATCATATAAAAATACTTACTACATTGCCTTATTATTATTGTCCTTATACTTCTCTATGCCCCCATTCCAAATTGGAAGCAGCTAGCATTAAAAGTACTCAATAAATATTTGATTGGAAAAGTAAATGAATGAATAAATAATTAAGTATGAACATAAATTTCATCTATGAACACTGTTAAAATGAAATATTTATCTCTGTTGACCAAAAACTATTAAGGAAGGTTCATTTTATTACATGCTTCAAAAAATATGCATAAGTAAAAGAGTCAAGGAATTTTAAAACACTCATTTTACAGTAATACCAGTTGGATATTCTAATTTTTTTATTATTATTAAATTTTATTAGTTTTAATGAACATTTACAGGGATTTTGGGTTTTCATTCCTTCATTGCTGCACTGCTCTCTCTACCCTCCTCCCCAGTTTGTTCTTCTTCCCCCGCCCTCTGAATGTCTGTTTTAATTGTCTAATTGCCACAGTGCTTGTCAAAGCCAGTTCTGATTAATCTCCTTTGTCAGTGTGTCCTTTCCCATTCCCTATCACTCCTCCCTGAGACTTCACCCTGATTCATAAGGAAAAGGGGATGGCGTATTCTTTTAGCGACTTCCTGCTGAAAAGGGACGCTGTGGGTTTCAGGGTGAAGATGTTCTCTCACTACTCTAAAGGGCTCCTTTGGCAGTAGGAAACACATAGACTATTATGGAGATTGATTTTGGAATTGGAGATTGATTTTGGAATAATGTTTTAAATAGGGAGCGCTGGTGACCTAGTGATAGTAAGTTGCAGTGCCAACCAAAAGACAACAGTTCATTGGAGGCTCTGGGTTCATTGATACTTGTAATCAATCAAGTTGCGAGCAGATGAACTGTGGACAAACCAAGAAGAAAGACAAGTTATAGCAGGTCCAGTAACTTGTAATTTGTTGCTTTTGTTTCCTTCTTTTCATACCTATCTCCCTCCCTGTTTTCAGTCTTTTAAAAAAATCTGCTATTATTTTAAGATCATAGTTATAAATCAATTTAGAATATTGATGTTAGAATCAAGACATTGATTTATTAGTTGTCCTAATTATCTGGTTGTCTCGTACCTGTGCATTGACAGTACAATTCCTTACCACTACGGCACCCAGGGAGCCTGTAGCCAGGTCTGCTCTCTCAGAGTAGCTGGTAGGCTCAAACCTGCAACCTTTCAGTGAGCCACCAAGACAACAACCAATGGGCTACCAGGGCCTGGCTGCCTTAACTAATGCCTTTTATTGCATGAGTAATAAATTTAATTATACACATTAACCTGACTTTTTTTTTTTTGGTATACATTTCCTGTCTCTTGGTCTCGTTTCTCTCACTATCTCACTTTATCTGTATTTTTATATAATACTATCTTTTTGAAGGCAAAGGCAGTTTAGCACATCCTCAGAAGGTGAACATAGAAATTCCATATGACCCAGCTATTCCACTACTTGGATTATACCCCGAGGAAACGAAAACTGAGGCACAAACTGAGATTTGTACACCAATGTTCATAGCATTATTCACCATCGCAAGAACAAGGAAACAGCCCAAAGGTCCAACCACAAATGAATGGATTGAGAAATTATGGTACATTCACACAGTGGAATACTGTGCAGCACACAAGAGGAATGATTTTGTAAATTACTACCTAACTTGGGAAAAACCGGAGAGCATTATGTTGAGTGAACTAAGTCAGTCCCACAAAGCTAAATATTGTATAAAATCATTATTGTAGAATGAGTATAAGAATCCAAGAGGGGTGAGAGAGGTTGGAAGCAGAGGGATGAGGATGTGCAGGGGGAGGGGGCATTAATCATGGGGTTGTACAATTTTCTGGGGGAGGGGTAAGGAAAATTGAAAGAATTTATTCTTGAAAACCATGTATTTTAATTTTGTAAATAAACTAGTAGAAAATAAAAAAAATATTAAAAATGCTTACATTCTGTATCCTGTAAATAAAGTTGAAAAAAAATAAGATCACAAACACTAAAAAGGAAAATCAAGATTTAATAATTATAGGAAGTAATTTTTTCCCAAATATTGTGTGGGTGGGATTGGACCATAAATCATGAATACATGTATTGATAAAAATCAATGAAGACTATTAAATTTATTTTGAAGTAGAATATCTTTTGTCAGATACAGAATATATATGACTGTCATACTAATTTGTGAGAAATATATGACTTTTAATTAGTTAAATATATTTTATATGAAAAGTAAATAATATTTTTTAGAAGAGCTTCTTGAAATTTTTCACTGTTTATCTGAGGCAATTGCACAACTAAAAATTCAGTATTATTCACACAGAACATCTTGACAATATTTATGGAGTAGAGAAATAACATGTATCCTTGCATGCAAATTCTTTTCCACTCCAGATTCCCTGGAGTAATTTTTTTAAATTATTATAATATGCAAAGAAGTAAATTATTAGTAAGGGCTACAAAATACAAATTCAAAAAATGTCTTAATTTTTAATTATTTAGAAAGCAAATTTTAATGAAAACCTATGAATGCTATGCATATTTTCCTGTTGTTGTTCTTCTTTTGAGTCAAAACCAACTCATAGCTGACCCTCTAGAGGATTTCACAGTCTGCAAATTGTATGGGAGGAGATTGCCTAGTATTTTCCACAGAGACAAGCTGGTATATTAGAACCACACGCCCTTCAGTTGGCATCGTAGCTCCTCACCACTAAGCCACCAGAGTTCCCCTTCTTACCTGTGGAAGCTGCCACGTTGAATAAAAAACCAGAGTCAAGTCTCTGTTAATGTCACATAGTAATGTCACTAAGGTATCCAGATTTCCAAATTACAGATTTTAAGGACGATCTCACATTGGTCGATCCGCTTGGAGATGCCTTGCACGTCCACCATTGAGAACTTTTATTTAAATTATGTCCCATTAAATTTACATTTGAACTTAGTAAATGACATTTTATCCAAAAGCTTATTCTTCTGAAGATGTATTATATGAGATGTTAATAGGTTCTAGAAGGAAAAACAGCCTCTTGGGCAAATAGATTTGTAAAATGTCATATAAAAGGGATTTTCGAAGTGTCTATACGAGGACAGGGCACTCTGGTGCCATAGTCTATGGGGAGTTGTGCTGTTTGCTCAAAGGCTACCCCCTTCTATTGGTTCAAATCTACCAGCAATTCCACAGAGAATAAGGGGCAGTTTCCTCCTGTATAATTTATAGCCTTGGGAACGCAAGGAGGGTCAACTGTGCATCAGTTCTGACTTGATAGCAGTAAGTTGGAGGTGTTGTTTGTATTGGTTTGTTTTTAATACTGAAAATTGTCTTAATGCTGATCTCTACGATAGTTGCGTCAGAAATTTCCAGTGGGTTTTCAGAATCACTCACAAGGGAGGAGCTTGATTATCTTTCTTATGTGGATTAACTGATGGATTCAAATGACTTGCTTTCGGGTTCATGGTACAATTTCTTATCCTTTAAAACAACAGGGCTTCCTGAAAGTCATCTTATGGATATTTTTTAAAGCTCATTTCAATCAAGTTGGAATTAACTGATAGTGACTCTTCACTGAGTTTTTGGAAAAGACAGATATGCAGAAAGAGACAGCCCATCTTTCTCCTGAGTGGCCACTGATGGACTTGAACCACCAGAGACGCTCGGTCTTCAGGTTCACAGTACAGCTCCTTATGGACTAGGCCACCAAGGCTCCCTTTAGGGATGTTAAGATAATGATACGAAAAATCAATTCCAAGAAAGAGAAATATGAAGGGCCTTCCGAATTGTTTGGCAATTGTCTTAAATTGTGATATTAACAAACAAGTGTGTCAAAAACCAGTTCTAAGAGAGAAAGATGGACAATCTTCTCCTTTGAAGCTTCACACCCTCAGAAGCCCAAAGGAAGATCCCTATAATTGACTTGATGTCATTGAGTGTGTAAGTATAGCAACATTGTCAGGAGATACTCAGCCCTGGAGAAGAGCATCACTCTTTAAAAACGTAAAGTCTCAGTTAGAAAGAGGAAGGCTTCTAAGGAGCCTCAGATGACACTGTGACTTAGATAAATTTGGACACAGCAGGGATTGATAAGAATATTTAGACTTGGACATGGTTCCTTTACATTGTACACATTCAACAGCAACTAACAATGTCATTGATGATCTTTCTTATGCGGATCAACTTGCCTTTTGTTGATGGTACAATTTCTTATCCTCTAAAACACCAGAGATTCCAACTAAAAACATCATTCCCACTAACAACATCATTTCAGTTAGTGCACGGCTCTAACTCCACTTTGAGCTTGATCTCTAGGGGAAATCTTTTTCCTCTCTGAAGGCTGTGGGAGGAGGTCTTTGTCTCTTCTCAGTTTATGGTTCTTGGTGTCCCATGAGCCTCATCTGACACGGCATTGATCTGCCCTCAGTCTCGTTTGTTTGCTCAATCTGATCTTTTTATATCTGAAATAAAATCAATTTAAGATCCTTCATATGATAATATCATCTCAATAATATACCAAAGAAAACCCAATCAAAATGGAGAGTATAACCTCAGGTGAGAACCCAAAATGCCCGCTGCTGTTAAATCAATTCTGGCACACAGGGACCTTACAGAATTTAGAACTGGACAGAGTAGAAGTGCACACAGGTCTCTTTATAAATCCTTTCAGGAGTTTTCCTTTTATTTCACTTTACAGTCAAGCATTTAACGACTGAACTAGCATATCTCCTACAATTCCAATCACAGGTATATTGTTGGTGGTGGTGTTGTGTACCGTTGAGTCAGAACCGACTCATAGATGACAATCCCTGGCGGGTTTTCAGAGGCAGTTAACTGCTTAGGAGGGGATTGCCCATCCTTATTCCTCAGAGCAGCTGGTGGCCTCGAACTGTGTGCTTTCAGGATTGCAGCACAGCTTTTTGCCACTAGTTCACCAGAGTTCAGAGATTAGAACTTGCAAAACTCATTTTTTGGAAGAGAACACCACTAAATCCATGACAACAACGGAAAGAATCCACAGCCCTGTCTCTTCAATTACTTAATGAGATTCATGTTCCCTAAAATAGACCGTTAGAAGTGCTAATTTTGAGGAATTTTAAAAACGAAATTGATTATCTCCAAAGATATGAACAGTTCATGTACTTCAGAAAATGTTCATTCTTATGACGATGTATTAGATTTTAGTTGATTCTTTCTCTTGACCATATTCTTGATCTTGCCATATTGAAAATGTTTTTTGTTAGCTACAAAACAGTGTGGTTGCTGAAATTCACAATGTAGAAATTAAATATAAAGGTAATATCTAAGAGTAGAACATTTCTATGTTCGCTTCTTTGTGGAAGTTCTATAATTTCATCATCTCTAAGGCACAATTATGTTAAATAACCCTGAATAAACTCTTTATTGCTAAGTTGACAATTCCATACCAAAAAAAGCTATTTAGCATATATTTAAAGTTAGGAGAAATGTCAGAGTCTTCCAGGATTAATATGCATGGAAAAGAAACTAACCTACACAGGGCAGACAGAAACCAAGAGAAGGGAAAAAATAAGTAACATAATAAACAATAAATTTCAAAAGTGAAAATGATCTACAGTCTTAATTGTCCAAAATAAGTTCTGTTGTGTGTTTTTTTTTTTTTTATACCTTTGGGTCAAGCCCTTCATCAGCACTTGTAGGAAGGAGCTTTCCTCAGAGACAGCAGGTTGTTCCAGTTCACATGGCCATGTCACATCACAACCGGTGGCTGGTAGGTTCCCCTTTCTTGAGCCGTTATCTCATTACTGAACCTGCTTTCATAGACCTTGCGGATCTTGTCATGAGAAGTGCACTTGGTTTTCCCAACTTGAAATGAAGGTGAGACCTTTCCAGAAACCAGTTAATTCTTGGCCTAAAAGTGGCAGACTTTCTATAACAGCAACATGACCTCCTCATCAAAGTTTTCCCTCAAAATGCGTAGATATTTGTGTAAAATATTCAAGAGTGTAGATCTCTACCACTCTTCGGGCACTCATAATCCTTATTCAAAGAGAGAATGCATACCTTTCATCAGAGTCTTGAAAAAAAAAATCATTACAGAAGCTGTAAGAGCTAGTCCATCAAGAGACGAAGAAGGGCAGAAGAGCAGAGTCTTCTTTGAATAGTTACAATAAATATATTGTTGTTGTTATGTGCCGTTGAGTCACTTGTGACTCATAGCAACCCTATGAACAACTGCCCTAAACCCTGTTCTATCCTGTATAATAAATATATCTTTTAATAAAACCCAATATCAAACTAGCTGTCATAGAGTCAAGTTTGGACCTTGGTGAACTTCCACACATGTCAGAGTAGAACTGTCCTCCACTGAATATTTTAAGGCTGTGAACTTTTGTAACTAGATCAGCAGATCTTCACTCAAGCCTTTATGATTGAAACCATATATGTCACCTGAACAGTCCATGTACGTAAGAGACAATTAGAGAATGTGGAAGTCACCTATACTAGCCTGCTGTTGACTTCCCAAGATTTACAAGTCTTAGAGATGTTACTACATTACTTAGCTGATGTTTGAAGACCCGAGTCACCAGCTAAGTCTGGTTTTGTCCTAACTCTCTATTTCGTGAATTCATTCATTTTCTATACTCATCAGAAATGATACTGAGTAGAATGTCATACAACACCACATACTTTAAAAAGCCAGTGCGAGCTCTTCTGATTTGGGGAGAAATGAGTATAATGTATAAGTGAATGTTTTATTAGCATCCATAGAGAGAGAAACTGGTCAATTTCAGTAACACTCAACATTCAGTAACTTAAAGGCTTAAAACTTCGTAATGGTAGACATCATGCTTGCCAGTGTTGCACCACCAGACTGCTTTTGCAATAAGGTGCACACAAATAAAAAAAGTTTGTAACTTTTTAATAAAAAGGATAACTTTATTTGATATTTATTATTCATATATGCATTGAAAATATATGCAGAGCATTTTCTTTTGATTTTCCAGCTTCCTACTTCTAAGCATCACTTCTGTTTTCTTGTGGGTCTTTGTTAATCTTCACGATCTTGCTGAGGGGAAGGTGTCTTCCTAGCTTTTCAGACACTGAAGGAATTGAGTGCCTCCACTCCTTCCTCTACAGCCTCAAAGAAAATAACTTATATCGTCTTTTCCGGAGCTTAGTTGGATGGTCGGCCTCCATAGCAATTATAGCATTGGGAATTTAATGCCAGAGTTCTACTCTGTCTTATCAGGTCACTGTGAGCTTTAATCAACTCAAGGACAATGGATTTGATCACAATTTTAATTTGCTTTGTTTAGATTGTTTTGGTTTTAATAGACAATTAAGGAGCCCCGGTGGCAAAGGGATTGCTAAGTGAAAGATCTGTGGTTGAGACCTAGAGCCACTTGGTCAGAGAAAGACATGGCAGCGTGCTTCTGTGGAGATTCCAGAATACGTATTGTAATCAAGTGGATTATGACCCATCGCTACCCTGTCTGTAAGTGTGAGTAGAATATGCCCATTATATTCCTGAGGCTGTAAATGTTCATGAGAACATACTGCTTCAGTTTTCCATCATGAAGTGATGATCAGATTCAAACTTTTAGTTAGCAGCCAAATGCCTTAACTACAGCAGCATCAGAGCAGAAACCCTACTGGCAGATCTACTCTGGTCTATGGGTTCAGAGTCAAATTCAGCTAGATCCCAGTTTGTTTTTTATAGTAACTTCCAGTTAACCACTCAATCATTTCTCCTTCTATTGAGTTGGTTGTGCTACATGATGACCTCCTTGGAGTTTATGAGATTGCAAATCACAACAAGAGGTGACCGTTTAAATTTTTTCCTATGGAGACACTGGTGAATTTGAACACCAGTGATACACTGTCTTTGGTTTACAGTGTGACTCACTGTGGACTGTACCATAGGTACTATGTCATCAGAGTGCAGTAAAAATAGGCTCTTAACCCAATGATTTGAGGGGTGAGTAATGGAAAGAAATATGGCTCTCTTCCCGTCACTTAACAAGGGAGTTGTCTTCCAAATTTCTTAGCAAAGACTTGTGCACAACCCGGGCTTCCTCTGTTTGTAGAAACATGTCAATTTGTGTTCCATTAATTCTTGGGGCCTTATTTTTTGCCAATGTCTCCAATGCAGGACGAAAGTCTTTCTTCGTTGCCATTAGGTTTTTTTCATATGCTATTTCCTGAACTATTTCAATGTTGACTATTTTTTTTTCTACAATCACTATGTTTTCCTTCCATCTTCTTTTGATGTTTCATACATCAATTAAGATTTTGTTCGTTGAATCCTTCAATATTGCAACTCAAGATTGCAATTGTTTTATAGTTCTTTCAGCTGTGAAATGCTAAAAAGTCCTATGCTGTGCTGTTCTCATCACCTTTGACACACTTGAGCCCAGTCAGTCTGTCAATCTATCTCATTAGGGATCTTTCTCTCTCTTGCTAACCCTCCAGGTTTCTAAGCATGATATCCTTTTCCAAAGAATAGCCTCTTCTAGCAACATGTCCAAAATAATAGAGCCTTCGCCATCTTGGCCTCCAGGGAACACTCCGGTTGCTCCTTTTCCAAGACATATCGATTAGTTCTTTTGGCAGTCCATATGATATTCAGTACTCTTACTTTTCTCCAGCGCCACAACTCAAAGACATCAACTCTTCAGTCATCCTTATTCATTGTCTAGCTCTCAAATGCATGCAAGTGATTAGAACGACTATGGCTTGAATCAGAAATACTTAGTCTTCAGATTAATAACATACCTCTCAAGTTTTTTGAGTGATCCCTGACAGCAGAATGTTCTGGTAATACTAATTCTTTTTTGTTTGTTTGTTTGTTGTTGTTGTTGTTGTTTTTGAGGGGTATTTATAAACAAGGTAGATAATATGTTTATCTAATGTCATTTCAGCCACTGTAGCTAAAGGCAAACAACAGCCTGGATGGTTAAAGTTCTTACTTGATGTGCACACTTCAGTGCAATTGGAAAATGCTGGAGATTTTAGAATTTAAATAGGTGGAGTGTCATCTTATTTGAACAAAGAAACAGAATTCATTTAGAGTCACTTGCAGCTTGAATAAAAATTCCATTGCTCTTGTCTTAGGATCACTCTAGTCTTCATGATTCAGAAAAGACAAACTTGGTACAAACTCATGATTCAACCTATGAGGGAAGACATCCTAACTTGCATGATCTCATCAACAAGGAGGAGGTTGGTAGCCATCAGAGTGCAAGAGTGGAGCAGCTGTTTCTTTATACAGTAATTATGCCATACACCTGCTTCTGTTGCTGCCATGGGTTCACCTGTGTTCAAGTCAACACCCAGAAGTTGATCAGATTCTGAATGTTTTGCTTGAACCTTGACTAGTGTTTCCTGAAGGTCAAAACCAGAATTCTGAGCAAGAACCTTGGGAATAATGAGCAATGTGTCAACAAACACCTGGAGCCAAGCTGGGCCTTGCCTTGACAGTGGGATTATGCTTCATCAGAGTCTCTGCCATTGTTGCTTCCACAGCACCAGCCCCTGGGATCACACAGCTATAGTGTTCTTGTCAATCCTCAAGCTGTCTCTAATGGCATCTTTGATCTGAGTGAGGGTGTTTATTTGTTTGGTTCTTTGATCATTAGTGTGACAAAGCCAGGGTTGCTGCACTTCTCCTCTGTATCCCAAGGTGCACTCATAATCGAGGCTTGAATGCCCCAAGCAGTCAGGATTCAGGTCCTGTAAAGCACTGAGAGCCACCCCACCACAGGCAAGCACCAGCCTCTATTTCTCTGCATAGCTCTACACAGAGCTACTATGCCTTTTCTTGCAAGAGCATCCAAGGAAAGGGGATCAATACCCTTTTGATTAATAACAACAAATCCTTTTATTTTAATCACTACATACTTTCTTTTTCAGGTCTCTGATTTTCTTTTTAACTCTTATCTTCAGCTAATTTTCTTTCCACTTTTACAATTTTCTCTCACTCTTCTGTGCTCTTAAGTAAGCTTGAGTCCAGTTCTGTTTTTCCATATACCAATAACTCCTTTCAAGTGAAGATGTATGTATGCATCTTTTACTCTCTTCTTCACATCTGGATGCCTCATGGTCCAGAGCAAACTCTCGGATTAAACTTGTATCAATTTCAGGCTTTTGTTTTATCTCCATGACTTCAACCATGAAATGGTCAATAGGTTCATATTCTTTCTTTCTTTTTTCTTTTTGGTGTTATTTTTTAAAATTTCATTTGAAATACTACTGGCATAGCTTTCAGAATCACAGCAACATGCAACCCATCAAAGCATGGCAAAGTGACAGATGAGTGATGGAAAACTTTTTTTAGTGGGAATATGCAAATATATACACTACCAGTCAGATTAGTGGTAGTGTTTGCTATGTCTCCAGGCTTAAATTGAGCACAGGGGACAAAATTGGATTCTGACTATTATCAATAAAGAAAAAAAAAACACACCAAAAACCTAGATCGTACAATGCATTTGTTGGACTAGAGATTACTCCACAGGATGATACAGGTCTGAGGCTGAGATGTGGTAGTGGTACTGGCAGCAGGAGAAGTGGGGAGACATTCAACAAAGCTGAAATAAGTCTTCCAGCCACAGAGGCAGAACAGAGAGCCTTGGGCTGCACTTACTGAGACTTAAGCAGGAGAAAAAAAGAGCTTTTCAAGGAAAAGCCTCCCCAAACAACATTCTCAAAGCACGTGCGACAAAGCTTTGCCATCTCTGCTTCTAAGCAGCACTCCGGTTGTACTTCCTCCAAGATATATTTGTTGTGGACGGATGAGCGTCAGAGGAGGAGAGAAAACCTTCAATAAGATGCATTGGTACAATGACTGTAGTTATGGGCCCAAATATGTCAGAGAGGATGAGGACGGCACAGGATAGGTTCTCCATGTCACTACTTGGCTTGATGGCACTTGACAACAAACAACAGCGACAAAGACATTTTGTCATACTTGCCAGAGTTTGCAGAAAGATCCAAAGGCATGACTCCTGCATGAAAATACTCATAAAGAGAAAGTTCTTTGCTTGAAGAATTTTATCCTGAATGTTTCTAACCTAATTGTAATCTGTTACTCCCTAGTAAATCCCATGATTAGGAGATTTGTTTGTTATTTCTGTATGGCCATTGCAATGGATTAGTGAACTTAACTGAAGAATAGCAATAACTGGTTGAGAGAGACAGACAGAAATGCTAGAAGAGGTAGGAGTATGGGGATATATGTAATCTCATAGAAATTAGGTTTATGCTCTTGATGGTCTGTCGATGGGAATTCTGTGGAGTTATTGGAGATCAGATGCTGCTGTTTCTGGTTTCTGCCACATACTTTTGACCCTTGGCTTTCAGTCTTTCTTCTTCTTACCGTGTTGCTGAGTAGTCCAGTTGTCAGGGTTTTTGTTTTCTTTATGTGGAAGTAAGGATACCTAGCAGCTCAGTATATAGTAAGTATTTAAGAGCAACCTGTCTGTAGAAGAATGAGCATTTTCCGCCTGTGGATATTTACCATCCGTAAACCCACTGGAGGGTCACCGTGAGTTGGAGACATCTTGAAACCACAGATTGGTATTAATTTGTATTGACATATAATTCATACTGAAGTTTTTTGAGCTTCACCAATAGGTGCTTAAGGAAGCAGAGTTGTGTTGTCTGCTTCCTTCAAGAGAGTTCCTGATGCTGAATTCTGCTTTCTGGTCCATGTTGTTTAGGATGTTAGATACTTAGGTAAATATATTTTCTATTTGGAGATAGGTGCATCATCACTTCTGGTAGTGTTTCCTGTCGGAGTTCCCCATCCATCTAGCCAATGTTTCACACTAAGATTGAGGTTTGCCTGTTCTAGGATAACTGCTTTCTGAAGCTGAATTGATGGAACGATATACAACAACAATACAAATTATTAATCCCTGAAGGCAATAAGCTTCAAACCCATTCATAGTCAGAGGATTTAACTCAACATCTGGACTCCACTGGGCCCTGGGTCTCCCCCAATAGTCCTCTCCAGAAAAATTAACCACCACGGCTTTTCTAGCTGTATTCTACCAATATTCTTACTTGGTGTATATCAGTGTTGACATGGGCAGGGCATGTAGGAAAATTCCCAATATCAAATTAAGCCTTTGTTTTCTGTAGGCATTGAGAAACTGAAAGTTGAGTCTGGTCTTAGAAGTTTTTCTGCCCTTTATTTTAGTGGGTTCCCCTCCCCACTTTCCTCCCACCAGCTGTAGTCGGTTTCTATCTGTGTCCTACAGAGAGGGCTTTGTTGTTCTTTCCTGAATAATAAGGCATTTGTCCCAAAGGATAGGAAGGGAGGATGGATCTGGGAGTATTTCATCAACAAATGCCATTTCTTCTGCTAGCCATCGCTGTGGGCAGCTTTCTCAGAATCCTCTCCAATTTGCCTTGTGAATGAATGTAAGGTGGGTTTCAGAAAGGAAACCACAGTGAAAGCAGAGAAGTTCTCTTATGTCCGAGGCTCACAGAGCTTTACACTCTCAACCAAGCACAAACGGCCTTTAGCAATTCATTAAATGTATCTGGCCTCATGTCTTTCCTGGTTTTCTTGGCGCCCAGCAGTGTCTGCTCCCAGAACATACAAGCTAGGACGTTTTTGGTCTTGTCGAGATATGCCTCCCCAGATATCAGATAAACTGCCTTGAATCTTCCATTTCTCATTGTTTCAAGAAAAAGCATTGACCCTGTTTTTTCCCCCCTCTTGTTATGAGGAAGGAAACAATGCTCTTTTGGGCTTTCTGCATCCCTAGCTGTAGTACAGTAAAATCCCAAGTAACTCTTAAACTTTCATGTGAATTGTTTCCATTTTCCTTTTGTTAATTCCTCAGATTACAATGTAAGAGTATATGATGAGATCTGGTGACTTATTCCTT
This sequence comes from Elephantulus edwardii, assembly GCF_000299155.1. Lineage (NCBI taxonomy): Eukaryota > Metazoa > Chordata > Mammalia > Macroscelidea > Macroscelididae > Elephantulus > Elephantulus edwardii. The sequence continues at coordinate 5,223,481 of NW_006399868.1, forward strand.
TGATTGAATTCATTTCAATTACAGTATGCTGAGTGTCCATTGCGATTGCCATGTGTAGTCTACCAGAAAGCCATCCACCTTCTTCACAGAGCGCTCTGTGAGGTATTCTAAGGCACTTCCCACCCAATGAGCAGAATAATTTTGACAGTGATTGTAACACATGCTCTATCTAAAAATCATTTCTCTATATAGATAGGCAACTGATGATTGGATTAATCCCAATGTTGTTGCATTGTTTTTGGGGCTCTTTTGTTGTTGTTTTAATAAGTGAAGAGGTTATTTGACTAAAAGGAAAAATAAATTGAAGTCAAAGAAAAGAAAGAGTTCATTGGCAGTGCCTATAAACTCCCTCTATAATGGAAATGGAATATGATTTTCTAAAAGTTACCATGTAGAGAAAGAAAGGGAGACAGAGGAGCTGATGACTATAAGTAATGAGCACTATACCTCTGTGTTAGCTTCTCCTTTTCTCTTCACGGGGAAGCAATGACAGACTTCAGCACTTGACTAAGATGCGTCTCTGCCCAGCTTGCAAAGTTCTCCTTTAGTTAGCTCATTCCATGTTCTTTGATTTTTTTTTTCTTGCATCTCCATGCTGTGCTGTCTGGAGACGACTACTCTCTACAGGAATTTGATATCGCCACAACCACTGAGAGTCATAATTGACTCAATGGATGGTACCTTAAAACATCAAGATTATGTCTGACAGTGACCCTATGAACAAAATATCAGCAATTTGCCCTATCCTACACCTTTCTCATTTGACCATGCTTAAGCCCATTGCTGCTGTCTCTGTCAATTCATGCCCTTGAATGTCATTCTGTCTTTCACTGACCCTCTTTTCTTTCCACAAGAAAGTCGTTTTTTAAATCTGAAGCCTAGTGACAACATGCTTAAAGTAACAAGGCATGAAGTGCCATGATTCTTGGCTCTAAGAAGTACCCTGGTTATACTTTATCCAAAGAAATTTGTGGTCACTCCATAGTATATCCAATATTCTTTTCTAATAGTAGTAGTATTCAAACACTTCTGTTCTTCTTTGATCTTCTTTATTCATTATCCAACTTTCATATGCCTATGAAAAACTGGGAAATGCCATGGGTTGGGTCAGATCATGTGCTTGATGGGATTTATTATCTAAGTATTTTTTAATTATTATAAGATTATGAAATAAAATTAGTTTTTGTGATTTCAAACAGTAAATGCCAAAAGCTTTTCCTTGTTTAAAAGGTATTTTAATTCCCCAAATTCAACCTACTAAATATGTGTAATGCTGGAATTATAGAAAATAAAGATTTGGAAACTTTACAGGAGATGAAAGGTCAAAATTGTGCATTTTCTGTTCTAAAGCCTCCTGTAATATCTGAAAACACATAAAGATTTTGCAGCAGTTGTCCCCTAGGTAACACTGACTTTTACTTACTGTTGTACTTGTAAAGCAAGAGGGACATTATCTCGTCTAACCAGAAAGCTCAGGTGCAAAACTAAGCTAAAAAAAAAAAAGACGGTAGATGTTATAAGTTCTACAAACTTAGATTCCGTTCTTACATGTTTATTTTTATTTTAATTGCATTTGATATGTAGTGAAATTCTAGTTATGAAGTCAAAGTCTAAGAAAATGAAAATATTTCCGAAAGGTGGAAGGCTGAGAACATTTTTTTTAATTCTAAGTCAACAAGACTCTCAAGGGATGAAATATAATCCACTTTAACACACAGTAAATTCTTTCTGAAATTGAGGTTTAGTTTTAATACCTATGATATTTGAACATGTATATTCAATAAAATCATTCACTAGAAAGAGTAGACCGTGGTTTTATTGGAACATGAGAAATCTATGAAACTGGGTTTAAATGAACAAGCCCAAAGATATGTGATGCAGCAAGGACTTTTCTGGTGAGGTGAACTTAAATCTCCAAATCAAATTACAACTTACATTTAAAATTTTTTTTCTTCCTATTTTCATGTAAATTTTAACTTCACTGGATCGGAATAAAGAAAAATGTTAATAAAAATTAGAAGTTTAAAAAATATTTTCATATAATTATTGTTTCCAAGCAATTTATTCTAATACCATGCTTTGATGATGAATAAAAAAATACTGCCAATTTATTAATTCATTATTTTTTTACATAATGTATGAATTCCTGCGCAACAAAACTCATGAAGGTACAGTAGAGAGTGAAGGTGACATAGTGTGGAGTGGATTTCCACCATGTTTTATGTAGGGTTGTTGTACCCCTTTGCACCTAACAACACTAATGTGACTGCAGATTGACTGACATTGTTCTGTAAACTCTCAAACTAAATTGGTTTTTGTTTTTATTTTAAGTGTCCATTATTCCTCATATACATATCTTACCATGTAAATTTATCAAACTCACATTTCTTTATTTTAAATTTGGTTTTTGTTTTAAGCTTCCATTAGTCTTTGTATACATGCTTTAGCACATATATTTATCAAAGTCACATTTATTTGTTTCTCAAATGAATCTTTGGACTATATATATAGATGTATATTGTACTTTGGCAAAATTAACAGAAGTATTGCAGTCTTTTACCAACTGCACCCTTTCCTACAAGGTATTTTTGTAAAAGTTCTATGGTGTTTGAATATATATTTTCTACTTTTATGTTATCAAACTAAAGTAGAATAATCTCAGTGCTTCTTTAAAAGAATTGTGATGATATTTGATAGATTGTAATTATCTCTGATCAAACTGAGTCAAATGATACTCAGGGCGAGTAAAATTATAGCTTCCCTATCTTAGACAGTTAATGCAATTCAACAAGTAAAAATGACTACTTTACATCTACTATGTTATCTTTTAAGTCAGAAAGAGTAAATATTACTAAAATTTTTGTTGGTATAAAGCTTTTTCTTAAACTATAACATTTCCAGTTGCACAGAAGTCAAGTTTATCCTGATAAGAACAAAATTGATTCAAATAATTTACCTGTCCCCAACGTGCATCTTGGGTCCAGAAGTTATGCCTAGTTGATCTAATCCTTTAAATATAATGTATAAAAATGTCTTCATGCTGATTTTATTTTTGATCCAATGACATTTTAGCATGCAATTAAATACAAATTGTTCTTTTATATATACATTAAGTGAACTAGTTGACTGATGTGAAGAAACAGTGCAAGAACATAGGAAAAATAAAAAGTTCACTGTGTTTGCCAAACTCTTGCATAAAATGAAAGGAATAAAGAATGAGCCAGAAACTGTGAAAATACTGGAGGTTGGTCTAAAATTATATGTCTTGTGAAAGTGAGAGAATTGACAATATTTTCAATTACTTTTCACAGCAAGAGTCCTAGGGCAAATCTCTATCATTGAGTTCATATGCTAAGTCAGATGCACCAGCTAGCTCTAATAAAATACTTTTCTTCAGAGTGCATTAGGATCTGTCCTTTAAGAAAATGTACGTTGAGATGTGTGTTCATTTCCTGATACAACATATTAACATCAGAATGAAATATTTCCAATTTTGCCTACTAATATAAATCAGTATTATTCAGTGTGATTAATACTAAGATGTATTTTAAATAAGCACATAAACAAGAAAAAATGTTATATTTATTCATGTAGTTAACTGTTCTGACATTCTTCTTCACACCTTCTATCCATCTGATCCATTGTCCTCCCACCTTAAGGACTTCATTTACGTTTCTGGTAGAATGGGTCTGCTGACTGTAAATATGCTCAGTTTCTTTATTTAAAAGCATTCACCTGATTTAAGTTTTGTCCTTATTGTTTTTCCACTTGGCACAGCCAGAACATGGGTCACAATCTCATGTTCCGTAGCCATCCCTTGGTTAACTTGAAGTAACCACCTATCATCCAGCGTGGTGCGTCCAGCTGGGCAAGAGGCACACTTATACATTGTTACAGCATTTCAGTCTTTCAATGATCATTTGATTTATTTCCTTGACAGTGGAGAAGAGATATTTCTAGAAGCTTCATCTTGACTTTTCCTGTCATAAAATCTCCTACCACAGTGAAAAAAGATCTCTGTTGTTGAAGGAGTTTGTGCTGCCAAATACAAGGTGGCACTTTGAAACCACCTGTCAATTCACAGAATAAAGGTAAACGATCTGCTGTGGGATGATAGTCTTGGAAACCTACTGAAGGGTCTACTATGAGAACCTTTTGTCATATAGTCAATTTTAACTCAGAGTCACCTTCGAGATATGAGGTTAGGTCTGCCCTTCAGGATTTCTAATACTGCAATCTCATAGAAAGGATACTGCCATACCTTTTTCCAACAAAGCAGTTATTGGGTTTGAACTGCTTACCTTTTGGTTAACAGTCTAGTAACTTACACAAGGCCTCATTAGAAAACTTTATTTTTCACCAAAACAAAAAACCATTTCTAAGCAATCCCTACAACTTGTAGTCCTACAGAATAACACATAAAAGACCCATGTTGTTTACAAGGCTATGATTGTACAGAAGCCAACTACCACGTCTTTCCTTTGCAGAATTGCCAGTGAGTTTGAACTGCTCACTTTTCAGTCTACAGGTGATTGGTAAACCACTGCACCAGCAGGACTTCTAGTTTATTGATAAGTAACCCTTAAATGACAAAGTCTGTCCATTACGTTATACACGAAACAGCTGAAAATGACTGTTGATGGCGTTTGTGAATGCTGGATACATTTTAAGAAGGACTTGAGCTGGCACTGGCATCATCATCTAACTCCTATATGTGATCTGTAATCAACAGTCTTCCAAGAATTTGGTAGCCTGCTTTTTCAGTGTAAGACAACTCCAGTAAACAATCACAGATTTCTTGGGAAGATTTGGGCAATTTTCACTATTGGCATTTGTTCTGGGATTGCATTGGCCTTCTTCATGAAGATCAGAGTCTCTATTAATGGAATTCAGCTTAGGTCTGTGTGGTATTAGTTTAAAAGTTGTCTTTTAGGGCCATTGCCTTATCCCCCACTGGTCTGTAGCTCATTAACTATGGACACATGTTCTTTCAAATCATCAACAGCTAAGAGACTAATATAAGAAAGGGAATGTTTTTCACATTAAAGAGTGAAAGAGAGTGCTTCCCTTACTGTAGCATGAGACCTCACTGATGATGGTGGTGGAGAGACCGTGGAGAGATGTCACTAAAGGAACTCTGAGATAAAAGGCCACAGTTAAAGGTTTTGCTTGCTGGATTATTGAAAGAGAAGCTCCTTATAACTTATGGCTGCAATGAGGCAAACCTTGCTGGATGATTTGGATTTGTAATACTGAGCTGAACCTGGACTTTTACTAATTGAGAAATTGTGTTTTGCTGTTAATCTCGCTTGTACTGCTTGGACTTGCAGTAGATGGTATTCTTTGCCCACCCCATCCTCTAACTTATTTCTCTAATAAACCCCATTCTTGGTACCTCTTAGTACTCTTGGTACTTTACTCTTGGTAAAGTCTATGCATCAACAATGGATATTAAACCTAATGAAACAAGTGGAAGAGCATGGGAGGTGGTGTGTCTGACCCAACTGCAATTTGTTTGCTGTCATGGATATTATTAATGGGAACAGTTTCCACTTATGAAGTGGGTAGAAGTCAGACTCACTCACCCTCATTTTGTATCTGCTTCTCTCAAAGTCTGTAAAGAATGAAAGTTCACCACTTGCAGTATTAACCTATTTTGAATACACATAGGAAAAAAAAATCTTAAACCAAAATCATTGTCTTCAGTTTAATTAAAAATATTTCTGTGAGAGATTGATTTTGATTGTCATTCTAGCCCCTAGAAAGACCAAGTACAATGATTCCTGCTGGTCATTCTCTGAACAATATGTTAAAAATACTCCAAAATAATATCATTACTTCCATTTTGTTTGTGATAATACAGGCTCTTCTGGAATCCTAGTTGAGGACTCAAGTTTCTCCAGTTCCAATCGTAGAGCCCTAATCTTCCTTATCAGGTTCCCACCTATAATGCATGAGGCTTTCCTGAAGTTCTACCACTCACAGAAGTAAATATGTCCCATGTGTTTGGCTGTATTTGCTTTCTGGTTATAATAAATTATTGTCTAAAAAACCCAAATAATTGTCTATTTAACCTTACTTAAAAGGCTATCTGGCTCTCACACTTGCTTTACATTATATACTTGTTGACATAAGCTTGTAATTTTCGCTTTTCAATTTGTCATTTTTAGAAATAGCCATAGAGTTCTACAGTTACTATTTCTCTCAAACCCATCAAATAAATGTTAGTGCCTATATTCCTCCCAAATTTGAGCAAATAAAAATCTTAGAAATCATATTGCTGCAGAACCAGAGAAGTTTCACTCTTTGCCTACCCCAGAGGTGAGATCAACACTACCATTCATTTAGCAAGTGATCCAAAAATAATTCCATCATTAATTGACTTTCTATGACTACCAGTACCCACTGCCTTAGATCTGGTTGCCTAGAATCAGAGCCTAAGATGAAAATGTCTGTTGAATAATTTATTGTGAGAGTGCTCTCAGGAAGAGTTATCCATAAGGTACAGTTATTCAGGAAAGAAAAGGCAAGAACTATTGTGATTTTAACTGAACACTAGCTTCAGCGTGATCCCACAGGGAACTCTCAGAGCAAAAAGTGAACATATACTTCAAGTATTTGAATGTAGGACAAAATGTAGAACTTGCTCGAGGTATAAAGTAGATGGAGATTGAATTAGAGAAGAATTCCTTTTAGATAAATACTTCGGTGAGTTCTTAGCATAATTACAAAGATTTTGTGCTATTGTGGAAGATAATAAAATCTTCTCTCCATTATGAAATTGGTTAAGTTTTATGATTCATGTATTCATTTCAATCCCAAAGTTATTAGACATTAGACTAGTTACAAATATTCACAGAATGAGACATGGTTTCTGATCAAATAAAGTTCAGGTTAGTGTAAATGTTATGTTTTGAAGGGTTTTTTGTCCCCTTCCCCCCAGAGATTAGGTAATGATTAAGTGTCTAAGCCGACAAGTTTGTTTAATTATGGTAGTGAAGTATCTCTTGATTTCGAGAAAAGAGATGAAACTTTATCTGAAGTTTCAGCTAGTAAGACTGGTCAAGGAACTTTAAAACTATACACTCTCATATATTTCTAATCTTTTTTGCCCACATGTTTTTACACACTGATTAAATAAATAATAGAACGGTAGCATATATGGAAATTTTTGGCTTACAAAATCTATACATTGTATTAGAATTGTTCAAATTTTATATATAGAGGTTGTTGTTGTTATGTGCCGTCGAGTCGTTTCCGACTCATAGCGACCCTATGCACAACAGCCCTAAACCCTGCTCTATCCTGCGCCAACCGCACCGCCTCTGACACACCCATCCCGATTACCCCAGTCACTGAATCAATCCATCTCATAGAGGGTCTTCCCCTCCTGCACTGTCCCTCCACCCTCCCAAGCATGATGTCCCTCTCCAAGGACCCGTCCCTCCTGGCAACATGTCCAAAGTATGTCAGACGAAGCCCCAGAATCCTTGCCTCCAAGGAGTAGCTTGGTTTAATTCTCTCCAAGATGAATCTGTTTGTTTTCCTGGCAGTCCAGGGTACATTCAGTACCCTTCTCCAGCACCACAGCTCAAAAGCATCCACTCTCCTTCTGTCCTCCCTAGTCATTGTCCAACTCTCTGATGCATAACAAGCGATTGCAAAGACCATGGCCTGTATCAGGCGCACCTTAGTCTCCAGAGAGTCACTGTTGCTCCTGAGTACCTTTGAGAGGTCCCTAACAGCAGACTTTCCCATCGTGATACGCTTTTTGATTTCCTGACTGCTGGTACCAAGAGTGTTGACTGTGGAGCCAAGCAAACTGAAGCTGTGAACACTCTCAATCTCTTCGTCATCCATCCTGACGCTGCCAATTGGTCCAGTGGTGAGAATCTTTGTCTTCTTGACGTTGAGCCTTAGTCCACACTGAAGGCTGCAGTCCTTGACCCTTCGCAGCAAGTGCGTGAGGTCCTCCTCAGTTGTATCTGTAATACGGTTAGGTCCAAAGCTAAGGAAGAAAGTTTGACTAGACACTTTTAAGGATTTCTTAGACTCAGTCTTTGGTGTTCACAGGGCAACCGGTTGAGTAGTGGTTGGGGGAAAACGATCACATTGGCAGTGAAACAGCAGAGGTTGTACACAGGCAGGCACCTTTATCATGGTTCTCATGAGAGAGATGGCAACTGAAGTAACCTTATTGGTTTATTATATTGAAACTCAAGTCTCATGACCTGAAGACTTTACCAAAGAGGGAAACTGAAGGAGCTTAGTATCTAAGGATAGTAGATATTGAGTGCAAAGAGACTCCTTGGGGTTAGGAAGAATGAGAAAATGTCACAATAAGACATTAGAAATATTATTTAATACAGGTGCCTTCAGAAAAATCATAAAACAGAGGAAGAAAAAGCTTAGCAAAATGTGTAATTGCACTAATTTTTATTTTCTGCTAAATGGTTGTTATCAATGTTCAAGTTTGTCTCTCCTCAAAACCTATCTGAATAACACGTATGGGATATTATGTTTTTGTTTGTTGTTGTTTTTTTTAAGGAAGAAAAGGTCCCTGTGAGTCGTATTCGACTTAACAGCACCTAACAACAACAACAACAACAAGGAAGAAGAGTATAGTCAAAGTTCTTATTTACTCAAATTTACATGAATATTTGAAAGTAGTTGATATTCACATTTAGTTTAATTTCCAGATGAAGTAGTTTTCAAATTATTATATACTCATTATTTGCATACAAGATTAAAATCCTCTTGATATCCCAGGGTTGCCTTGTCACAGTTAGTTGTAATTATTGGGTAAGCAAAAGCGTGTTATCCCTTCCAATATACCATCCATGTATCTATCAACCTGTGTTGGTAGACGTCAGCTCAAAAGTGTATCAGTATTTGGAAGGAAGTCAGTCTCCATTTCATGTTTGCATGTGAATTTATCTGTCACAAATGAGAGAGAGTGATGAATGTGACATGTTGAAAGATCATTAGATGTCACTCTGTACTCCTGGCGGGAAAACGGCTGGCAGGAAGTCAATGATGCAAACTCAGTGTTCAGCTCATGGAGCAGAGAGGGATCTAGGGCAACATTGAGTCACACAAGTTGTGAACAATCAATCAATCATTTCATTTGAAGGAAGAGTTAAATACGACTTGATGGCAGTGCTCTGTGAATACCTAACAGCACTGGGCCTCCAGCATTGTATGTATTTTGACTTGCACTTACAACTGTCGGGTGACCAGCAGCTGGAATAGAAAACTGTATATCTGACCAATTTCCATCACTATCCCTTTGACTTGACTTGTTCTTCATGCATAAATCAGTCTTAAATACCTTTCCAAGCCCTAGAGGAGAGACATGGCCGAGAGTGACTCCACAGGGTAATCTATTGGTGGTACGATTTATATGCCTTGATAAAGGAAGTGGTAACCCTGAGTGCCAACACAATTTCACATCTCCAGTGGCTTTTATACAATTTGTGTATAATTTATTTAGCTTTCACTTTATTTGCTTCTCTTCCATTCCCTTGAATTGATATCCAAAAGTCCCTAAAGATAAGTTGTACTTAAAACAGTATGGAAATGCTTACTCAATATTAATATTTATTTTCCAAAAGCTTTTAAAGCCATCACGCAAACTCTGCAGCACTTTTGATAGGTTTATCCAGTAATTCACTCTACTTCTGTTTTAAATGTAAGGTAGAAAATGAAAAACATTGCTAGTAAACACTACCCGGTATCTTTTAGATTGATAAATCTGTTTAATCTGGTTCAATTCCACTGATGAAAATGGAGAGGATAAAATATACAAAGTGAGAAATGAAGCAGTGGGAGTGATGACAGCGGAAGGTTGCATGAGTGAAATCATTCTGCATTCATCTATTTGACTTAGAGAAAAGGAGGGTAAGTTATGAATTTGTCAATTTAAGTATTTGTACTGAGAACAACATTATTTATTTCAAGTCATATCCATATTTTAAAAATCTTTACATGATTGTACAAGTACCAGATATTCTAAATCATTTTCTGATCGCTATTTTCTGAGGTAGAATTAGCAATCATTTTTTTCCCCAAAAAATTTATGTCAAAGATATTCAAAGCACTTGGCAGTGTTCATTCGGTAAAGTCCAGGCTAAAAGAATCATAAAGCCGTTTACAAGAAATATCACCAAAAATGTGATGGCTTTTACAAGAAATAGAAAAAAAAAATGAATGGATGGATAGTCCTTGCCACCGGCAATCAGGATTATCTGATCAAATCTTCACCTTCTCATTTCACAAGCAGAAACTTTGGTTTTGACTAGAATGCAAGTTCTGCCTAGATTTTCCTGAAGAAGATATAGAATGCCTCCCTGCTTTAAATGCCTTTAATTGAGATATCTTTGTAGGTGTATCTCATTTTATTACACTTCGCAGGTTATTAAATTTCTTATAAGTTGAAGATTGTGGCAATCTTGCATCAAGCAAGTCTGTTCACATCCTGTTCCTAACAACACTTGCTTACTTCATGTTTTTATCCCATTATGGTGATTTTCACAATATTTCCATTTTTCCCACCATAATACTATTGTACACTTTATAGATTAACATAGTATAAACAATATTAGTGGTACCAGAAAATCAAAAATAACTCACTTTATTGTGATCTTTGCTGTACTGTGATGTTCTGGAAACAAGTTTGCAACTTCTCCAAGATAGATCTGTATAGAAACATAAATTTAATGTATATCTGTTGAATTATACTTTATTTTAATATGTCTATTTTTATAAAGCAATGGCCCATACAGTCTTCTCTCCATATTTAGGAGCCTAGCCTATATCCATATCTATCTCTATCTAGCTATCTATCTGTTTCTATATCTAATCTATGTTTATCTCTATCTCTATATCATCTATATCTAGCTCTATATCTCTATTTCTATATCTATCTATCTATCTATCTATCTATCTATCTATCTATCTATCTATCTATCTCATCTATGTCTATCTCTCTTTCCATCATGTTGTCAGCTATATCTCCTTTTATCAAACACCTGCTTCTCTTGGGGCTCAGAATACTATTACGTTTATCACTCCAAAGGCACATTTTCTTTCTTCAGTCTTTGCCTTCTCCATTTCTATCATTCCCTTGTTTTGTCACTTCCCACTTGTTGTTTGTTTGTTGTTATGTGCCATCTTAGGGAACATAAAATGTCTATCTTCTCCAGTTATCTTCTAGGAATTCTAGCATCTTCTGTTCCTCTCACATTCACAAGATTCTCACCACATTTCTAGATTTCTTTGTCTCCATTTAGTCTTCCTTTCTTAAAATTTTAAATAAAACATAGTTTCATAAGTTGATACATGCATATAATCAGCAAAACTAATGAAATAAAGATTAGTATTCTTACTAATTAACATAGAAGTTTATTGCTAATATTTCAGAAGCACCTATGTGTGTCTTTTATTTCCTTTTTTTATTTTAGAAGTAGATATCTTAATTTTTTCCAATCTGATATAATAATTCAAATAATATATTGCTTGGTTTCACGGACTTTCAGAATCCATGTGAATTGAATCATACTTATGCAGTGGACTATGATTTGAATTTCTTATCATGTTGCATTGATTTATGAGAGTTGTCTATAAGTGTTAGTAGTTAATGTTATTCAATAATTTCCACACTCTGCTGGGTCGCTTTTTTAAAGAATGGGAATAAATATGGGTCTTCCAGTCAATTGGCCAGGTAATTATTTTTCTTGACACAATCTGGTGAGCACATCCAGAGCAGCATCTATTTGTTGAAATATGTCAATTGGTTTTCCATCAATTCTTAACACCTTATTTTTTTGCTAATTCCTTCAGAGCAGCTTGAACTTCCACCTTTATCACCGTTGCCTCGTCATAATATGTTTTTCAGGAAATTCTTCTGTCAGTCAATTTGTTTTGGTACAGTGACTCTTTATACTCCTTCCATCTTCTTCTAGTGCTTACTGGATTATTCAATATTCTGCTCAGACCATACTTAAGTATTGCAACTTGAGGCTTAAATGTGTTCTTCACTTCCTTCCCCTTAAGAAATGCAAGCAGGTCCAACCCTTTTGATTTTCTGGCTCCAGGTCTTTGCACGTTTTATTACTTTTCTTTGCCTTCCTGAGATGCTTTTTGAAATCTTCTCTTTGGCTCCTTAAATTACTCCTTTCTTCCCCTTGCTTTGGCTTTTCTGTGCTCTAGTACAATATTCAGAGTCTCTTCTGACATCCATTTCCGTCTTTTCTTCCGCCTCTGTCTTTGTAATGACCTTTTGCATTCTTCATGGATGATATTCTTGATATTCTTCTACAGCTCATCTGGTCTTTGTTCGTAATTGTTTAAGTCTTCAAACTTGTTACTGAGATGGTTTTTAAATTCAAATGGGATAGAGTCAAGGTGAAATTATGGTTCCTGTGGATTTAACTTTATTTAGGATTAATTTGAACTTGCATATGAGTAGTTGATGGTCTGTTCCACAATCAGCACCTGGCACAGTTTTCACAGCAGATACTGAGCTTCTCCCATAATTCTTTCCACAGGTATAACCATATTGAATCCTATGCATACCATCAGGTAAAATCCATGTGTACAGTCTGTGTCTGTTTCTTATAAAAGATAGTTGCAATAAATAAATCATTGATTATAAAAAATTCTGTCATTTTCTTTCCAGCCTCATTTCTGTCACCAGTCCATGTTTTCTAACTACTGATCTTTCCTTCCTGTTCCAAACTTTTGTGTCCCAGTCACCCATTATTATGAACGCATTTTGGTTGCATGTTGTGCATCAGGGACACATACATACTTTCTTCATATCTTTTCAATCTGTATGTGGAACAAATCATTCAGAAGGCTGGACTTTGTGAGGAGGAAGGTGGCATCACCATTGGAGGAAGATTCATCAATAACCTGTCTTATGCAGATGACACAACCTTGCTTGCTGAAACTGAGGAAGATCTGAAGGATTTACTGAGGAAGATCAAGGCCTGTACTCTTCAATATGGACTGAAGCTCAACATCAAGAAAACAAAGATTCTTACCACCGAGCCAACTGAAAGCACCATAATAGTTGGAGAAGAGCTTTTTTTCTGAGAAAACACCAAATGGCGAATGACGCCGGTGCAGCGGGAGGGCCTGGAGGTCCTGGGATGGGAGCCCAAGGCGGTTTCCGTGGGGTAGCGGTCTGCGGGGTTGGGGCCGCGGCCGTGGACGGGGCCGTGGGAGGGGCCGCGGAGCTCGAGGAGGCAAAGCCGAGGACAAGGAGTGGCTCCCCGTCGCCAGACTGGGCCGTCTGGTGAAAGATATGAAGATTAAATCATTGGAGGAGATTTATCTTTTCTCCCTGCCCATCAAGGAATCTGAGATCATCGACTTCTTCCTGGGCATGTCCCTCAAGGATGAGGTGTTGAAAATCATGCCAGTGCAGAAGCAGACACGTGCTGGCCAGTGGACCAGATTCAAGGTGACTGGGCGCTGTGGCTCTGTGTTGGTGCGTCTGATCCCTGCACCCCGAGGCACTGGAATCGTCTCGGCCCCTGTGCCTAAGAAGCTGTTGATGATGGCTGGAATTGATGACTGTTACACCTCAGCCAGGGGCTGCCCAGCTACCCTGGGCAACTTTGCTAAGGCCACCTTTGATGCCATCTCAAAGACCTACAGCTATCTGACCCCAGATCTCTGGAAAGAGACGGTGTTCACGAAGTCTCCCTACCAGGAATTCACAGATCATCTTGTAAAGACTCACACCAGAGTTTCCGTGCAGAGGACTCAGGCTCCAGCTGTGGCCACCACCTAGTGGATTTTCTATAACAAATAAAGTGAATTATGTTCTAGCAAAAAAAAAAAATAGTTGGAGAAGAGATTAAGGTTGTTAGTAATTTCAGCTTGCTCAGCTCCACAGTCAACACTCTTGGCACCAGCAGTCAGGAAATCAAAAGATGAGTTACATGAGAATATCTACTGTCAAGGACCTCTCCAAAATACTGAAGAGCAATGATGTCTATCTAGAGACTAAGGTGTGCCCGATCCAGGCTGTGGTCTTTGCAAATACTTGCTATGCATAAGAGAGCTGGACAATGACTAAGGATGATAGAAGAGAGATGGATACTTTGGGCTGTGGTGCTTCAGAAGAGTGCTGAATATACCATGGACTGCCAACAGAATGAACAGGTCTCCTTGGAGAGGGTGTTACCAAGGTGCTCCTCGGAGCCAAGAATTTTAAAGCTTTGCCTCACATATTTTGGGCACATGGCCAGGAGGGACCAGTCCTGGAAGAAGGATATCATACTTGAAATGGTGAAGGAATAATGTAAGAAATGAAGACCCAGAATGAGATAGATCTACATGAGTGGGGTAAAGGGAATAGGTGTGTTGGAGACAGTAAGACTGGCTCAGGATAGGCCAGAGTTCAGAGATATTGTACTATGTCACAGGTGACTGACTCAATGACACATAATGAGAACATCAAGGACTTCAGAGTTCATTGCTGAACACTCAAAATGCCACCTCAGGAACAGGATCTATCGTGCCCTCCTTCTCTGTCTGTAGCCACCAATAAATAAAGACTATTGGTATAAAAACAACTTCTCAGTAGTCTTGGGAACTTAGTAAGTCTTCTGTCAATAGTGAATCTATAAGTATATCACTCAATTAAACAATCAAATAGAATAAATGTGTGTAAATGAATAACTATGTATTGGAGAGATAATTTGATAGATTATATTTACTCAAAAATCCTGTTGAAATAACAAGAACAACAATTATATTGTGACTTGTAATAATATAGAAAATGTTAGATACCTAATTTCACATGATTTTTGAATCCAGAATGTATGAGAAAGATAAAAATAAACTAAAAGGCAAAAATGAAAAATTCATTGCATTGTTATTTCAGCGACATTTCACTATTTCCTATCGAGTCACAGAAAAACCATTGTAGAAGCTAGAGAGGTTAATTTAAGAAAATATTAGATCTGCTCTTAGAAATATTTCAAAACTGAAGGTCAAACTTTAAGTAATTCCTTTTAATTAATGTCTGTCCTTTTCCTATGGTTAAATTTTTATTTTCTACTAATTCACACTGAATCATGATTTTTCATTGTCATTCTCGTTGTCAGTAAATATATTTATAAAGTATTAAGGAAAGTCACCAAAATTGAAGACTACTCATAGCAATTACTTGTTCTCCACAATTCTACTTGATTCCAATTTAAGACTTTTTTGTATGATTATACTCTACACATCTATTTTATAATTACACCATCTCAAATTATTTACTTCCCAATTAATTAACTTAACAGCCATTTGTTAATTATTTCATTTGTGTCTGGCATGACACACATGGGGAAAAAATAGATCCTATATCTGGTGTCAGAGCAATTAGAGTTGAAGAGAGAACTCTGAATAAGCCAAAGATTGTTGTGTAAATAGACAATATAAATATATAAATAT
>NW_006399868.1:5239169-5251605 GCF_000299155.1 Elephantulus edwardii
ATTACATAAAATATTTCTTATTATTTCCAGATATCTTCAGATCCTTGTATTTCATAAATATCAATGATAAATCATTTGCTAATAATTATTATCTATTTAATTTACAATGACACTTTATCCATGTTTTAGGCATGCTGTTGTTGTGTACTAGAGAGTTGGAACTGACCCAAGGCTGACCCTCAGGCCAATTCAGAGGCAGTTAATAGCACAGGAGGAGATTGCCCATCCTTGCCCAGGGCTGTAGCTGGTGGCCATAATTCACGTGTATGTTAATTGTTTAGACTAAAGATTTTATATCATTCCATGACATCTTCTTTGATATATCACTTCCATAAGATTATGGTTCATACTTATATTTCTAAAGAAGACTTTTTGGAAATAATGATTTTATTTCCGTCAATGTGTTAGTAGATATTTTAACTCCCCCATCTCTGAATGATGGACTACCTCGATCACTGTCTTCATCCTTTCTTTATGTCAGTTAAGTCAATCATCAAATGATTGCTTAGCAAAGTCACCAAGAATATACATATTTCCATCATTAAACCAGTGAACTGATGGTAGAAACCACCATACATAATTAACCTAAAAATACATAATTAATCTAAAAGAAAACTCATGTCCAGTCTCACCCTTTCTTGAGTCAAACGCCCATCATTGTGCACATTGTGTCTTGAGATTCTTTTTCCAACAATAGTGTACCCACATTTCCAATTTTCCAATCTCTATATTAACATCTTTAGCAATACCATTTCTCAATATTATTTTCCTCTTCATTGACCTGATTTTTCTTTTATGTGCTGGCTCAACTACTGTAGCTTACTGTTCAAAATGACCTTCATTTTGCCATCTTTATTATTATTAAGATGATAATATCCGAATGACCCTTTACTAGGCGGTCCCAGTAAATTCACCCTGTGTCTTGTCTAACTCTTCTACAACACTCCCATCAGTTTATTTGACTATGAGTTTTCTACAATAAACACTTGACCATAGGCAACTGAAGACACTGGTTATAGGACAACTTTTTTTCTTCCTTTAATGTTAATCTATTGAATGAGGAATTGTTGAAAAAAACTGGTGCATATCACTTTATTAAATATCAATATTCTTTTGAGAAGCAAAAGAAATAGAAAAATGATAATGGGTATCAGCAATACCTACATCTAAGATCAGTTTCCGTTCTACTAATTACAGTGTATCCTTAAAGATACCACCATTTATCTTCTGTTCTCCAATCCACTATTCTTTGCTATCACTCAACGATATACTGTGAAAATTTTGAATCTTTTCATTTTCTGTATTTTAAATTTTCTTCATACTGCTGCATTTTTAAGACTACTGCTATATTTATAAGACATTTTTCATTGGGTTGGTAACCTCTGATTTCCTTGATTCCCTTAAGTATAATTAGACAAGAATTCTCATACCGATGATCATATTTTTATCCCCCACATGTAGACAAGATTTACTAAACAAGTAGTTGGGTTATTAAAATAAAATAAAAGTCCATTTTTTTAAGTCCATCATTCTTTTTTTTCAATGCTTTTCTTTCCACCCTCCCTTCTACACGTGTTCTTTCACTAATGCATTAATCAATGAAAGCTGAGCAAATTACAAACTTCGAGACATTGTGCTGATTTCTAACTATCTTTAAATGAATAATACCTGATTCCAGCCATCAATTGTTTATAGACAAATAAAGAGGAAATTCTAATAAAAGCATAAATAAAGCATTCCCTATTTGTGCCTCTCTACCTTCTCAAACTCTCACAGACAGAAATCATAACTCAACATTACCGTGCAGCCCTGCCTTGGGAACAGAGGTGAAATTGTTAATGGACCTTTCCTACTCATTCTTATTTTAACTTTATTTACATCCAAGACCGAGAAGAACATGATGGGAGAGGTCAAAGACTTGGAACCTAGGACAGAGACATTCATTCCCACAGGTCTTTATCTGCCTTTGCTGTTGTTGTGTGCCTTTGAGTTGGAACCCACTTATTTCTGAACCTCCAGTGGGTTTTCAGAAGCAGTTAATGACACAGAAGGAGATAGCAATCCTTCTCCCCTAGAGCATCTGGTGGATTTGAACCATGTGCCTTCAAGATAGCAGTGCAGCTTCTTACCACTAAGCCATTGGAGGTCCCTCAAGTCAGCTCCATCTCATTATAACTCTATGTACAAAAAAGAAGCAATGCTCGATCCTGTGTCATCACATCCTATTTGTTTAAGTCCATTGTTCCAGTTACTGTGTCAGCCCATTTCATTGAGAACCTTCCTCATTTTCACAGACCTTCTGCTTTTCTAAGGATGATGCACTTTTCTAGGACCTCATCTTTCCTGATAACAGTTCCAAAGTATGTGACATAAAGTTTCACCAACGCGTCCTCTAAGAAGCATGCTGGTGGCACTTGTTCCATGACAGGCTTGTTGAACTCATTTGGAAGTACATAGTATATTTAAAAAATCTTCCCAGACATCAATCACTACATCTACCTTCACTGTTGTCTAATTTTCACATTCAAATAAAGTAATTAAAAATATACTGGCTTACATCAAGTACATCTCACTCGTTAAAGTAGCATCTTGGCTAGTTAACAATCTAAAGAAGTCCTTGACAGCAGGTTTCCTCAATACAATATCATATGCTATTATCGTGTTTTGTTTTTGTTTTTTTCCATGGATATTGACTGTGGATCCAAGTAAAATGAAATCCCTGAAAACGTCAATCTTCATGTATCATGACATTTCTTATTGGTTCATGTAATCATTTTTCTTTCTTTATATGGAGGTAGAAATTCAACTCAAACTCATTGCCGTCAAGTCAGAACTAGTAGCTGATCCTCCAGCAAGATTTCAGCAGCTATACAGTGCACAGGAAGAGACTTCCCATCTCCTCCTGTGGGGCCCATGATGGATTTGAACCATCAAAAGCTGCCATCTCCAGATTAGCAGCTCAGCTCGCGAGTAATACACCACTGGACCTGGAGCCCATTTTTTAAATCATTTTTTCTTAATTAATTTTAATGAAAATTTGCAAAGACTTTGGATTTCCATTCATTTGTTGTTGCACTTTTCTCCTTGCCCAATCCTGCCCCCCCAGTACACTCTTCTCTCTGAAAAGTAAAAGAAAAATTCTTTGTTTTACAATCCCTCACCCTAGGTCCACTCCACTGTGCAGCCTTCGTTCTGGACTCCTGTCATGACAATAATACCTAATCACATATCCCTTCTAAGTAGTTTTCAAGCTGAAGACTATTATTCGCCACTGCCTTCAATGTAGGTCAGATTTTTTCTTCAACACCATTGCTTCTGAGGCATATCAACCTCAATGAATGTTTGTGCATTGACCAACTCTTTTTAATATGTTGCCTCTGTAATTTTTTTTCCAGCTTCTTTTGACATTTCCTGTGCCACCAAATATTTGGCCATAAGAATACTAAAGCCTTGCAAATTGATGCTTGAAACTTTTCTCTTGAGAAACAATGAGTGTGTTCTTCCCTTTTAGCTTTTTTAACTCCAGGTCTTTGCATAGTTCGTCAACCTCAAATGGTTTTTTAAAACATTCTGTTCAATTATCTTATTTCATCATTTATTTTTTGTTTTGTTTTAGCATCTCTACCTTCCATAGCCATTTTTAGGCTCTTTTCTGATATCCATTTTGGTG
Source organism: Elephantulus edwardii (assembly GCF_000299155.1). Taxonomy (NCBI): domain Eukaryota; kingdom Metazoa; phylum Chordata; class Mammalia; order Macroscelidea; family Macroscelididae; genus Elephantulus; species Elephantulus edwardii. The sequence goes on from NW_006399868.1 coordinate 5,242,840, forward strand.
TTTTCTTTCTATCCTATGATTTTAATGACCTTACACTTCCTTCAGATTTGATTTCATCCCTTCTTGATGTCATCCTCCAAGTCATCTCATCTTCAGTGTTTAGTGTTCAGTGCATCACATCTATTCTTGGGTTAGTTCCTAAATGTCTCAAGGTTTTATTTTGGGTTGATGTAGCTCATTTGCTTCAGCTGCAGTCTGAGTTTATACACGAGCAATTGATGATCAGCCTCTGATCTTGTTCTCATTGGTAATATTAAGCTTTTTCATTATGTCTTTCCACAGACATAGTTAATTTGTGTCCTGTCTATTCCATCAGGAGAGGACTGTGTGTATGGTCACTGTTGCTGTGCTTGTTTAAGACCTGAGCAATGTGTTAAAATATGATCATGCCAACTTATATCAGGTGATCTCAGGCAAAATTGTTCTCATTCAAGCCATATTTTTTTGTTTCCACTTTTGCATTCCAACCATATATTCATAATGCATTTAGCTTTCCTGTTTGACCAGTTTCAGACTGCAGAAGTTGACACAAACTCTCAGTTTTAATCTTTAGTATTGGTAGTTGTTTGATCTGTTTTGATAACAGTCATATTTAGAGGTCTTCCATGTATGTGTATGAATATTATCCTATTACTGAAAGCATCGTACTGCATGGTAGAACTCGAAATGTTCTTTTTTGCTAATAAACACAAAGCATTTGGCTTCAATATCTCTTATCTCCATTTCAGGTGACTTAAGCAGGCAATTTTTTATTGTTTTTTTGGTTTTATTTTGTTTTGTTTTTACTATTGTCACAAATATCAACTATCAGATGAAACGGCCACAGGGAAGTAAGTCACAGGTCCAGTGAGTTGTGACAAACAGACTTCTAACCTTTTCTTAATTGTCTAAATTTTCAAAAGAAATAATTTCTTTTTCTTTTAGAAAATACACCTAAAGAAAATTTTGAAAATGATAATAGCAATTACTCTTAATCTTCAATCTCTCCAAAATTAAAACCATTGTGATCTGTTACTTACGTAGATATTTTGCTTTATTTCTGTAGAGACCCACAAAGGAATGTAGTTTTCCATAATGGAATTTCTCTTCAACCAATCCAAAAAACCTAAACTATATTGTTATGTGCAGTAACTCCAGGTTACTTCCTGGTAGCTTATGCAAGGCTGTCCAACTGTAGTGACAGAGGTAGATGGTTGGTTTATTATATTAACTCCTGTTGACTGTAAAGTGAAAATACTTTATACTTGTTACTTGCTATTTTATTTTTTATGAGCATGCATGGTCCAGTGAATATTATTTAGCTGTAAAAGGAAAAAATAATTAACAGAATTAGACAATGTAACTAAATACGTATTAGCCACTTGCACAGACTTGATGCAATATTCGAGTTTGTTTATAGGAAGAGAATTTATCTTAAACCACAAAGTAACACTTGTAAACAATGCCCTTTCTGCACAGAGCAATTCTTGAATTCATTTAAAAGGTTAACAAATCTAGCAAAACCAATTCCAACTCTCAGGATCAATACTTAAAATGAATTAAGGTAAAACTAAAGTAAATCAAGCAGCACTGCTCACGGCTCACTGCAGCGGGGAGTTGTCGGATTTCAAGAGGCTAGAGACCTAGGAAGGAGGCTGCCCATCCTTCTTCCACGGGGGGTCCTTGGGTGGACCCAGAAAATGCTCAAACTCACTGGGGTTGAGTGAGAGCGGACTCAGTCAGTTGACTCTCTAGCCAGTTCTGGAGGCTGTAAATATTCAGGGATGAGTTTGTCTATATGTGCTCTGTGAAGGGACTGTGCATGGGAATCAACAGACAGATGGCACCTTTGAATTAGCAGTGCAACTCTCTGCCCACTAGGCTAACTTGACAATAGTACCGATTTAAGGAGAAAAACAAAAGTGAATGCTCCAGTGATTTGGCGGTGGTACGCATTCATAGACACAGAAAGATCATTTCAAAGAGAAGTGGACTAATATCTTCTTTCTAAGAAGGCGGCTGTCAATGAAAAGCATGGGATTCCTTTATTCACTACTTGTGAAATGCGTGGACTGGAGGTTCCTTTTGATACGCTTCCTGCTGATTAGTACTATTTAAACTTTCTAACACAAATATTTTGTCTTTTTATTCAATGAATTAGTAATGATAATTCAAGTTATTGCAAGTGTAATATTTTTAAATAATTAAATATAGAAACTTAACTCATTAAATATTCACACTTGAATTATGAAAATTTTATTTCATGGAACACGTAAGTTGTCATTTTCTGATTCTAAATAAACACAGATTGTCTAGTTTTTGTACCAGGTGTAGGTCCAGGCCAGTCTGTTCTCTGTGCATAGCAACCCGTGAGAAAGAACAGTCAGTTCTTCCGACAAGGTTAATAAATTGGGTGCATTTTACCATCTCTCTTTCTTCACAAATATCCCCAGGATGGAATTTACTATATAAGGAGACCATATAAAGTACATTGACTTTGCAATGTTTAATGCTGATTGTTTTTAAGCGGTTACTGCTTTAATTGATGTCTAAAATTTAGACCAAATTATAAGAAAATATAATTGAAAATTAGATTCAGTAATAAATGTCAACAGGTTTACAGCCATATAGAAATCTTTTGAAGGTTTCAAATTCTGAGTGAGAGATAGTTTGTATAAAATGTCCACTAATAGAAAATATCTTTTTCCCCCCATTTAAATACACGATGGATTCTTTTCTGTGCTTTTGAGGACTATTATAGGTTCAAGTGGCTTGGTCATACTCAGATGTATATTTGACAACAGCGAACTGAAAGATGTGTCTTCTCTCCCTTAATTGAAAGTGGTGCTTCTAAAAATAGTCATTAATCTGATGCATTTAACTGGAGAACACTTCAACATTTCTGAATGACATGATATCTGTGGAGTAGCTAGTCAGACAAAATAGGATTATCAAGAGCTGCCAATGCCTTCTGGAAGAACAGAACCAATTAAATAAATCGTTAAACATAAAAACACTTGGTTAATCACAATGAAGACTGGTCTTTTGCGTTGTTTGGACTTTGAACGTCTGGGGAAAGTCTTTGCACAGTCTAGAGGTCCATCGCTTTGTACGGTTGTATCATAGCTGTTTGCCTGGATCAGGGCCACCAAAGCATTTGGCAGATAGCAGTGGTGTAAATGAAGCATCAAACTCAAGGCTGAAGGGTTGTAAACTGAAATGTTGCTTGCAGTCTGCTCTGCATGTGTGAGCCCTAGAAAGCTCCCAGAATCATCACCTAAACAAATTTCATTAGCTCTTCTGGTGCCTCTTTGTTGTATCCAGATGACTTGCTTGAAGTCATGGAATTTTAGGATGTTGCCAGAAAATATTCATCAGAGGATTACTTGATTCAGTTTTTTGGGGTTGTGGTTTGTTTTTGTTTTTTTGGTTTTTTTAAGGAAAATAAAGGTAAATGATCATTTCAAACAGTCAAGCTTCTGTCTGTAGGGCTGGGAATGGAAATCAACAGTCCGAATCCAGCTCATGAAAGTCAGATCTGTAATTGTTCATGTATGCAAATTGGTGGTTCCTACAAAAGGACAGAGATGCCCCATTACAAACACCAATAGACCACAGTGGAGAAAGGCCTTCTTTCTCTGAAGGGATATTGTGCAACTGTATCTCTATCACTTGAGACTCTGAGACAGTTTCCAGCAAAACTATGAGCAAGTTTTCAATGTGTCCAATTGTATTCAAAGAAAAGAATGCAATGGTGGTGTAGAATCTTAACTCAGTTTCACAATTCAGTTAATAGTTTTTACTTTATGTCTGTTTTGAGTTAAATTTTCTTTTGTTAGGAATAAGCTGAAATGGAATTAGTCCTTCAAAGTGGTTGAAATAAGGCACGCCATCTTTAAAGTCATCTGTGCCCTTAACTAAGTAATTTTAAATGATATTGATTTATTCTAAGCCAAAATATTAAAAATAAGTCTTGATTTTTATCTTTTTGTAATGTATTATTTGAAATTTTTTGTTCATCTTTTTCTTATTTGCAAACAATTTGACAAATATTTTGGAAATTTTATAAATCATTATGTTTAATAGAAATAAAGACTGAAGAGTGAAGTGAGTTGAATTTTAACATTTATCCATTGAGACCAATTCTGTTTCTCAATATAGTTCATTTTGTTGTTGTTTGCAACCTTTTAAGTCTCTTCTGACTCATAAGGATCCTAAACACAAAAGAAATACTACACAGTCCCACACCACCCTTATAATCAGTTCCTGCTCCAAAATACTGAAGAGCAATGATGCCAGATTAAAGACTAAGGTGTGCCTAATTCAAGCCATAGTCTTTTCGATTATTTGCAGTGGCTTCTGAGAGCTGGACAATGAATAAGCATGACAGAAAAAAAAAGAATTGATACCTTAGAGGTTTTTTTTTTGTGTTGGAGAAGACTACTTAATATTCCATGCAGTACCAAAAGAACAAACAGTTATGTCTTGGAAAAGATGCAACCAGACTGCTCCTTGGAAGCAAGGATGGTGAAGCTTCATCTCACATATTCTGAGCATGCTGTTAAAAAAGTCTATTCCCTGAAAAGTGATGTCATGCTTAGAAAAGTGGAGGGTCAGGGAAAGAGAGGAAGACTTTCAATAAGTTGTATTGTCATGGTGACTGCAGCAATGAACTCAAATGAATCAGAGATGAAGATGGCAGAATTCAGACCTGTTGGTCATAAGGTTGTAATGAGTCATACTCAACTTGCCAGCACCTAACAACAACTACATGCTTCAGTCCATTGATGTAAACACTGTGCGGACTCAACTTTTCTAGGCATGATGTTTTTCTCCAGAGATAGTCCTTCCTGATAACATATGTAATGGATGCGAGACAAAGTCACACCACTATCCTTACTTCAAAAGAACATTCTGGCTGTATTTCTCTAAGACAGATTGGTTTGTTCTTTTGGCACTCCATGTTGTGTTCAATATTCCTTGCCAACACTAAAAAGATAGACATCAGTTCCTCTTTGGTCTTTCATTGCATTTTATCTTTCACATTTATAGAAAGCTTGATTGTTGAAAAAGGGAAATTGTTAAAAATTAAATGGGATGCATGAACATTGGTATACTAGATATTAATGAGATTAGCTTAACCAGGTTTGGCTACTTTGAATCAAATAATCATATGGTACCTTATACTGGGAATGAAAGCCAGAAGAAGAATGATGTTGCATTCAGAGTCAAAAGCCAATTTCAAGTTCTATCCTGAAATACAGGGCTGTGAGTGACAGGATAATATTCATCCATACAAGAAAGACCCGTGAACATTCTATTATTCAAATATACACTCCCACATCTGGAGTCAAAGAGGAAGAAATCGAGAATATTTACCAAATCTTTCAGTTCAAAATTGGTGAAACATGTCATAAAGACAGGTTAATGATAATTGGTGAATGGAATACAAAAGTGGGAAACAGTGAAAAAGCAATAGTAGTTGGAAAATATGGGCTTGGTGATAGAAATGAGGCTGCAAATAGGATGGTTGACGTCTGTATATATAATGATTTATTCATTGCAAATACCCTTTTTAAAAAGACACAAATGATGACTCCATACATGGAACTCACCTGAGGGGCTGCACAGGCATCAGACTGACTACATTGTGGAAGAAATTGTTGGAGAAACTCAATATTGACAGTCAAATCTAGGCCAGAGGCAGACTGTGGGTCAGACATCAATTACTCATACGCGAGTTCAAATTGAGGCTGAAGAAAATGAAAATAAGTCCATAGGAACCAATATATGATCTTGAATCAATTACACCTGAATTTCAAGATCATTTTAGGAACAGGTTTGAGGCACTAAACACCAATGATTGAAGACTGGATGCGGTGTAGGATGATACCAAGGATATATTATCCATGAAGAAAGCGAAAAGTTGTTACAAAAACAGAGGAGAAAGAAAATTCAAACGGACATCAGAAGAGACTCTAAAAACTGCACTGGAGCATAGAGAAGCCAAAACAAAAGAAAACCATACCAAAGTAAGAGTTGAACAGAAGATTTATAAGTGCAGCTTGCTTGAGAGGGACAAAACAAAATATTACGTTGGAATGTGCAGAGACTGGAATTGGAGAATAAAAGGAAGAACTCACTCTACATTTCTCGAGCTGAGAGAACTGAAAAACAAAATTATGCCTAGAGTTGCAAAATTGAAAGATGCTATGGGAAATACATTGAATGATCCAGAAAGCATCAAAAGAAGATGGGGGTATACACAGAACTATTGTACCAGAAAGAACTGATTGATACTGAAAAATTTCTGGAAGTACCATATGAACAGGAGCCAATGGTAATGAAGGAAGAAGTAGAAGCTGTATTGAAGGTGTTGGCAATAAAATAAAGCCACAGGAAATGATGGGATACCAATTGACTTGTTTGAATTAATAGATATTATGTGCTTACCAGTCTATGCCAGGAAATATGGAGGACAGCTGTCGGGCCATTGGATTGGAAGAGGTCCATGTTTGTTTCCATTCCCAAGAAAGATGATCCAACTGAATGTGGAAACTATTGAACAACATCATTAATATCACGTCCAAGTGAAATACTGCCAAAGATAATTTTTTTTTAAAATGGCTAAAACAATACATAGATAGGGAAGTTTAAGCAGGATTTAGAAGAGGCCATGGCACCAGGACTATCATTGCTGATGTCATATGGATCGTGGCTTACAGTAAAGAGTACCAAGAAGTATGTCTATTTGTGCTTTATTGACTATGCAAAACCATTTGACTTGTGTGGATAAAAACAAGCTGTGGCTGACATTGAAAAAAGGGAGTACCAGAACACTTAATTGTGCTCATGTGAAACCTATACCTGGACCAGGAGGCTGTTGTGTGAACACAGCAAGGGAACTTGCATGAGTTAAAATTAAGAAGGGAGAGTGTCAAGGTTGTATTCTTTCTCCAAATCTATTCAGTGTGTTTGCTGAGCAAATTATTTGAGAAGCTGGACTCTGTGAAGAGGAATGTAGCATCAGGATTGAAGGAAGATTCATCAATAACCTGTGTTATGCAGATGACACATACTTGCTTGCTGAAAATTAGGAGGACTTAATTAGGAGCACTTGTTGCACAAGACCAAAGAATACAATTTTCAATATGAATTGAATCTCAATATCAAGAAAACATCAATAGGCAACATCATGATGGATGGAGAAGAGATTGAAATTGTAAACAACTTCATCTTGCTTGGATCTACAGTAACCCCCCTCCCCTCAGCCCTTAGTAAAAGCAGTCAGGAAATAAGGAGTAATGCTGTCAGTTTGAGGACCAAAGTGCATCTGATTCAGGCCGTAGTCTTTCTGATCACAACCTATGCACCTGAGAGCTGGACAGTAAATAATGATGACAGAAGAATTGATGCCCTTGAATTGTGGTGTTGAAGAAGAGCCCTGAACATCCCATGGACAGCCAAAAGAATAAACAGATATGTCTTGAAGAAAGTGTGGCTGGAGTGCTCTTTGGAGACAAGCATGGTCAGGCTTCACCTCCCATACATTGCGCATGTTGTTAGAAGGGGCAAATCTGTGCAGAAGGACATGATGTTAGGAAAGGTAGAGGGTTGGCGAAGGAGAGGAAGACTCTCAACCCAGTAGATTGATTTGATGACTGCTACAATGGGCTCTTGTGTGTCAGGAAGTGTGAAGATGGCACAGGATAGAACACAGGGTTCAGACCTTTTGTTCATAGGGTTGCTGTGAATCTTACTTAACAGCACCACCACCACCACCAAAATACTGTAGCATCGACCAGGTGAGCCTCAGTCCTGAAATCCTTGCTCTTAACCACTTCGAAGAGGTCTTTTACAAGAGGTTCGCTTGATACAACACATTGGTTGAATTTTTTGATTAATGCTTCCATTGTCATTAATTTTAGAGCCAGTAAAGTGAACTCTTTGACAAATCAATCATTTGATAGAATAGTAATAAAATGCAAACATATAAATTAAGAAGAGAACATATATAAAGTGTACCAAGTGTTCTTTTGAGGTATTAAATTTTTTAAAAATTATTCTAAATGAAAATATTTTTATTACATCAGTGGTTGTATGTATACCTGATTGTACTTCTTGAGTTTCTTCATCCATGGCCTGGACATTAGAGACATGAAGAAAATATTATCAAGAACAGTCATATACCAAGTTATATGATTTTATTAAAATATTGATATTTTTCCTAGGTGATTTTAGATTCTTTCTATCTATGGAAAAGGCCTGAGAAACTATTCTACAGATTTCAACTGACTTGAGATCCAAAAAGTGAGTTGATCACACCATATTAGCTACTCAGGCCAAAAACACTAAAGAGAACAAAAAATATGTCTAAGCAATAAACGCTAAAACAGCAATTTGTGCAATGTTGAACATAAGCTATCATCTTAAAAGAGTCCCTGTGCCAGCTATGTGCCAAACTGTAAAATGTCATGGAGGATATATCTGCTGATGGAGATAGCATGTCATACAGAAAGGTCTTTTAAGGAAACTTCCAAGGTGATCAGCCATAATAATAAACCAGCCAAATGACCCTCTTCTCCAGACGACGAAAGGAAATTCTCCTTCAGATCAATCATCATGAACAAGCTGACAATGATGTAGCCTTTCTGTGATCTCATGCCAGGTTATGTGGAAGGTTTCACACTTGCCTTGAAATGCAACTAGTGGAAAAATTACACCCTCCTCACTAAGACAAAAAGAGAGAGAGAGAGAGAGAGAGAGAGAGAGAGAGAGAGAGAGAGA
>NW_006399868.1:5251705-5257299 GCF_000299155.1 Elephantulus edwardii
AGAAAGAAAGAAAGAAAGAAAGAAAGAAAGAAAGAAAGAAAGAAAGAAAGAAAGAAAGAAAGAAAGAAAGAAAGAAAGAAAGAAAGAAAATTGCCTTTGGAACCCAGGAAAGAAGAGCAAAAAGCTCTGAACAAGAGAAGTTTTGTTTTCTCTTATTTTGTTTTGCAATTTTAGTATGTTATTTAGACGAAAAAGAGATATCACAGGAGCTAATAAAGGAAAAGCAGTTGTGTTTTTTGCTTTTGTTGTTAAGTGGCATTGTGTTTCCTCCACCTCATGACGACTGTATGTATGCAGAACAGATGGAAACCTGACTGTGGGCTAAGCTCACAGGGTCTGGACACATCTCTACAATCTCTTTGCCAATTCCTGTCTTTGAGTGTCTTCCTCTCTTTCACTGCCCTTCCTCATTTCCAGTCATAAAGACCTTTCCTAGGAATAGGGTCCTTCTGACAGCATGCCTAAGACTATATAAAGACTGAGTAATACCAGTTCATTTCAGTTCACTGTTGTCTTGGATATCAACATTTATATTTTAAATTTCTTTTTGCCAAATTCTACTTTTCCTCGAATCATATTTTCTACTTTGCACGTTCTCTTTCTCTGTGTTTTGGGTCATGCTAAATGAGCAAATGATGGTCCTTTATTGATGAAAGCTTATTCCAGCCACCCATAGATACATCAGAACTGACTCAGCTTTGAGGAGAGAGCTGTTGTCCTGTTTTACTTCAGAACCTTCTAAGGTGAGAGGCTCATATTCAAGGAAAAAGGGTGACTTCTTGGTGGGTAATAAGGATGGAAGCAGTGTAGTGTGACAAATCCCTGCAACCTGCTGAATCACATCACAACCTGGGAAGTGTTAGCACCAAGAAGCTGATTGGAAGCACTGAATCTTCATGAAATCTCCATCGGTACCTGTCCTACATAGCCTGCTTGTTATTGATAATTCTGTGTGTGTGTGTGATACCATGCACACACATAACATGGTTTCTAAATCCTTTCTTTCTTAGGGAATTTTGGGGACACAATGCAATTGTAAATAAAAATGCAATAATTAATAAACAGTCCTCCAGGTAAAAACTGAGATTGTTGCTTCGAATTACAAGAATGTAAGTTTGTGCAGAATGGAAAACCAGGCTTTGTTTTCCACTGACGGTCCATTCTGAAGGGAGGTTGTGGTTGATGGTATTTGAGTGTACTCAGGCTACATCATGACAACAGACTGTGAGGCCTCGGGCCACTGCTGCTGGGAGCAGAGGAGAATGTGGCTTTTGACTCGGAGACTCTCTAACTCTACATGGAAGTCACTTAATCATTTCCGACTTCAGTGTTCTTAGCTTCAAAGGGAAAGACGTGCCCTTGATGAGACTTCAGGTTCCATTTTCAAACTGTATAAAACTTCCTGTCCTCCACTCATATTGAAATATGCTTTTTGTATCATGGATCTTGCAGGGGAAAGAAAATCACATAAAAGAAGAGATACTGGCTTTTCTCATTCAGTTTCTTTTCAATACTCTCTTAGACATCTTAAGTTAATGCTTCTGTGTAATTGAGGATTGTCCGTTATTTTTATCACATAAATTTTAAACCGCACAATCTTCTTCCTGAAATTCAAACCAGTAATTAAACATTGCATTGTTAATATTTCTTGATCACTTGAAACTGTTTTCCACCTTCACCCTTATTCATCTGAATTATACTCAGTTATTCTAAAAATCCAGAGTACAGTTATGAAATAGAGTAATTATATGCAGATGTTTTAACAAATGATATTGTGGCTATTTTTTACAAGCTCTTAAGGTCAAACATCCTGCAGAGCAGACTTCCAAGTTTGTCATGTTAATGCCTGCGTTAGTGAATAAAACATGGCATATTTTCAAAAATTTGATTTATTGAATGTCAAACCTTTGTAATAATATAGGTCTTTTCATTTCCTTTCCACATAATGGACATAACTGAAATGAATTGAGAGCAAGGAGAATGAGAACTAGCAGAGAAACTGCTTTTATGAAATGAAGACCAACTGCTATACAGATTAATTGACTTCATTTGGGAAAAAAAAAATCAAATCTACCCTTTCAGTTTTTTGCTATCTAGGGATATTTGCTGATTGGTTATACAAGGTTTAAGTTGTTGTTAGTTTGCTTTTTTTTTTTTTTAATCAGTTTTATTTTCAAGTACTTTGTCCTTTTTCACTAACAAGATTTTTCATGTGAAGGTGATTTTAAAATTTATTATTAAAATGTCATCGTGAAATCTGAGTTTCTTAAAATGGATAGCTAATTCATACTACTTTCTATCTTTGAAGTCACTACATTTGTTAAAATTCATCTCAAATTCAAGAGAGAAAAAAATAATGACCTTGTGGGATAGTTCTTTTTCCTGTCAGTAAAGTGCACACATTCTGCGTTCAAGGTAAAGAGATATATTTGAAGAATTATAGATTCCGACATACGTAGTTTATAATACATAGTTGTGCTGTTTACTCTACGAAGGACGGAATATTATACACTTCAGTCTTATAAGAGACCCTTGATATCGTTTAAAATGTTACATTAATCTGAGAAGCGTAGTTATATATCAGGCCCAAGTATTACAATAAAGTTTATAAAAGCTACATCAGAAACATACACTATGTAGGATAAACTGTTTTTCTCTCTTTCTAGCATTTCTATTGTTGTTTTTACAGGACGAACTTCCAACCTATGGGTGGCTAGTGCTAAGTCCTCACAGAAGGGGTAATAATGATGAACTTGGTGGGGAGAAGAACTGAGCACTGTAACGCAGACCTTCCAAGTGCTTTGCTTCTGCTGAATCTGTTCTCTGTTTCTCTCACTCTCTATCTCTCTTCAGCACTTATCAGACATGAATTTTATAAATAGATTCAGATTAACATTTCTAGTCTGTGTATATATGTACCTTTTCACTGGACTTGAGAGATATGAAAAGTAATTCCATCTAGCCTAAGATCCAAGACTTATTCTGATTATAGCTTTATACTCTGAGTCTAAACCCCCAAGTGCTTCCTGGTAAGGAGCTCTGCTGGCCTTGTACTAAGAACCTGTACTGCAATTCCAAGTGTTTTATGTTGAAATTCCACCTTCATTAAAAAAAAAAAATAATTCCAAATTTGTTCTTTATCCCAAGGCAAGACCACCAGTCTCAAATATCCCAATATTAATTAATTTATACAGGTCATAAAACAAAGAGAAAAATGTCATTGGGTCAACAAATCATGTTAGAACTTATTATTTCATCATAAATGATTAATTAATTAAAGAGAGTGGCAGCATAAAGCCCAGCATAGATGAGTTGATATTCTTAATCAAAGCTAATTAAAATGTGAATATGCATAAATTAAGTTTATATTTTGAGCCTGACACACTATATATTCCATAACTGACTTCTTATGTGATCCATATCCAATAACACAGATTATTTTCCACTTAACAGGGTATGATAGGTACTCTTTGAATTGATGAAAGTTACAAAAGGCCTCATCCAGTCAAACAACAAGTTGAGTGAATTGAAACATGTCAAATTTGATTTATTTACAATAAGTTAACACATTGAAATATTTCAGAAATCTATTTCGTTGTATAAGCACAGTTACAAACTTTACAGGTGTTATAATTTTACTTTATATGTCATTGGTGAGTAGCTTCGCAATGACAGTCACACAGCACCCAGACATCTAAATAAGTCAAGAATACAGACAAGCTTGAATAGCCACAATGGGGAGACTGAAATTGACTTACCAGAATGAGAGAGAAAATGTACATAGTCTTAAAAAAATGTAAACAATAATGAGGCGACAAATATATCCTAATCGGGCTGAAGGACTGAAGCAATCAATCTGCCAGGTGAGCAGAAGATATGCCTGGAGCAATAGGACCCAGCCGACCACAGGACTAATGCATTGAAAAGAGTCACAAATCTGGCAGCAAGTGGAAACCTCAGCATTAGAGACCTCGGTGCGCTTATACTATGTGGAAACTGTGATGATGAATGTGTTGCATGTCTGATGGCATTTGATGTTGTCAGTAAATTCTGGGTAATGCAACTTCAATCACTGTGTATATTACAATTAGTTAAGTTCATTAGAGAGGCAGGTCTTATAAAATCTACAATTGACCTGGATGTTTTAATCAATATCCATATTTTTTCACAATTTGTGACAATCAAGGGGTATATTACTAATGGACAGAGATGGGCATTCTCCTCCTGTGCAATTTACTGTCTCTGAAAACCCGCTGAAGAGTCAATGAAGAGTTAGTTCTGACTTGATGATAAATAAAAAAAAAACCAACAAGTTTGCAAAGTGGCTAATAAAACAGATAGGCAATTGGAAATTACCTAATAATGAGTTTAAATGTAACAAGGTATACCAAGGGAAGTTTCCAAGGGAAATTATGATTAGATCCACGAGAAGGGTCATGATTTCTTCACAATGAGCAGAGTGTGTCCTAACTGCTTCTTTCCCCCAGTGAATCAGTCGATGTTCTAATGATCTGCTTGATTTATAACCAAAAAGTCATGTTCACTCCCTCAAATACAGTGCATATATCTATCCAGATAACTTCTCTGAAATGGATTGAGCCATGTACCTACACAGGAAAAAAAATAGTACTACTTGCATAAGGAAATCAGTTGATGTATTGTACTAGGAAAGTCTGCAGTCAGGGAACTCTCCAAATCATTTTGGAGAAGTGATATTACTTTGAGGACTAAGGTGTGTCTGATTCAGGCCACAGTCATTCTGATCACTTGCTATGCATCTGAGAGCTAGAGAATGAATAAGGATGACAGAAGAAAAGTCAATGTTTCTGCAGCTGCCAAAAGAACAAATATGTCTTGGAGAAAATAAATCTTTGGAGGCAAAGATGATAAAACTTTGTCTCCCATACTTTGGGTATGTTGCTAGGAGAGGTTATTCCTTGGAAAGGGACATCATGCTTGAACATGTGGAGGGTCAGCAAAAGAGAGGAAGACTCTCAAGTAGGTGTATTGATACAATAACTGCCACAATGGGTGCTAACGTCTCAGAGATTATGAGGAGGGCACATGATAGGACAGGATTCAAAACTGTTGTTGTTCATAGGGTCCTTGACTTGACAGCTCACAACAACAACGACAGCAACAACTATCTGTGTCAATAGAATTGATATGATGCTGCAAGTAGCTTTGACAAAGAAGTTCTCAAAATCAGGGGATACAAAACAACAATGAGATATCATCTCACCCCAGTCAGAATAGCAAAATATAACAGAACAGCAAGCAACAAATGCTGGCAAGGATGTGGAGAAACCGGAACTCTTATTCACTGTTGGTGGGAATGTAAGATGGTCCAACCCCTGTGGAAGGCGGTGTGGTGCTTTCTCAAACAATTGCAAATAGAGATACCGTTTGACCCAGCAATCCCATTACAGGGAATATACCTCAGAGAGACCATGTCTGCCATCCAAGCAGATATATGCACACCCATGTTTATCACAGCTTTGTTTACAATAGTAAAGAGTTGGAAGCAGCCTAAGGTCCCATCAACAAACGAATGGATAGAGAAGCTGTGGTATATCCACACAATGGAATACTAC
>NW_006399868.1:5257701-5281314 GCF_000299155.1 Elephantulus edwardii
AAAAATTTCTTGGTCTCAAAATCTTTTTTTAAAAGTATTTTTGATATTTAAAATAAATGCTAGCTTATTGATTAAAAAAATAAAAGAAAATCAAAACAGAAAAAATCAGGGGATAAGTATAAGAAACAAAAATATATAAGTTTTGCATATAGTTTTTCATTTACTTCCTACTTTTTGGACTACAACTACTTATCAAACTCCTTATCAAAAGATTATAAAACTGGAGATTATCTGTTTTCTTGTTAGCCATACAATATGGTAGACATAGCCATTAAATATTGAAATGAATGAAAGACCGATTTTATTAAACTTTTTATATTGTTGTCTAAATTATGAAGGAATTGAAATTTTTACCTTACTTGAAAGCAACAGATTAACCTGTGATAACTTCATGTACGCTTACAAAAGGCACAAGATACTTGGGTCAGAAACAAAGGACATTGTAATCACAGTAATAACAAGAGCAACAGAATATTATCTATCTATATATCTAAGGTGAACCTGAAGAGTATTGAATATTGAATATACCATGGACTGCTAGGAGAACAAACAAGTTCATCCTGGAGAGGGTGAAGCCATGCTGTTCCTTGGAGGCAAGGATTCTGAAGCTCCATCTGACATACTCTGGACATATTGCAAGGAGGGATCAGTTTTTGGAGAGGGACATCATGCTTGGGAGGGTGGAGGGACAGGACAGGAGAGGAAGACCCTGGATGAGATGGATTGATTCAGTCGCTGAGGTAATGAAGATAGACGTGTTGGAGATAATAAGGTTGACGAGGGAAAGAGCAGATTTTAGGGCTGTTGTACATAGGGTCACTATGAGTCACAGGCAACTCAACGGCACATAACAACAACAACTATATATCTATACCTATCTAACTACACACACAAACTCTCACTGCTTCCTCCATCTCTAATTTCCATGAAGAGGATAATATTATTTCTACCCCAAAACTAGTTCTCATTGTACTAGAAATGAGGAACTTTGACCTTAGTGGTACCTGAATCTTGGATTCTAGATATTAAGTATTTCTACACTGTTCTTTGAAGGGAGATATTTCCTTTAGCTTCAAAGCATTTTCTCTATATAAACAGGCTTTCCATGCATTCATGAAAGTTATTTTGCCTCTGTTTGCAAGAAAATCATGTAAGTGAGAAACTCATGAAGAAATGTCTCACAGTATGTTCTTTGTAGAAGAAACATTGAAAATGTGAGACTGTGACTTACATTATTTGAGAATTTGATATTTAATGTAAGATCAAGGGAAATGAGTCGTTGGCTTTTGAACGCCAGTCAACAATAAGACCCTGATGGTACATTAAAGCCAGAAAAACCACTTTCATGAATGCCAATTGTTCTCCATAAAAAAATGTTAGAAGTATTTTAACTAAGATAAACCAAGTGATAGTTTTCCAAGAATAGACATTTTCCAAATGAATTCTGTGATTATTTTAGTGAAAGAAAAAATTAAAAACAAAAAATAAACAACATTTCTGTCCTGTGAAAAATTGAGGAAATTAAAACACTAAAGACCAGAAATTCACAGTTGCTGCTTAAAATGCATGAAAGCAGCAATGAGAATTCATTTTCCAGAAACATTTTTCTTTAAATCAATGGTTGAATATGTAGATCTAAATCAAGGTAAGAAATTGTTCATATGCTACCTGGTAAATGTGACAAAAAAGAGTGTTAAAAAAATTCTCAAGATTTTGGCTTGAAAAATAAAGTTTATGCTATTCTAAAACAGCATGACATTCAGAAGCAAGTAGAACATTTGGTACACCAAGAAATTCACAGGAAAATTCACTAGATGCTAAAACAAAGGTAAACTTTAAGAATTCCTGACTACAGTAAACTCTTGTCACCTTTAGGATATTCAGAAGTGTCCTGTAAACAGCGATATTGTAAAAATTCTTTTCTCAGAGAGTGGAGAGTAGGAGTGAGACATAAGAATGAAGATTAAAAAGGAACAGGATCTAGACTATCCTCTCAACAGTGAAAGATCTGGTGGTGTTGTGCACAGGAGTGGCGAGGCCAACCCAGAGGTCACCAAAGGTCACATCTTTCTTTTTTATTTATTTATTAATTTTAATAAAAGTTTACAGAGACTTAGGGTTTCCAGTCTCATTCATTGTTGTACAATGTCAGTCCCATTTTACAACAGAGGTCCTATGCAGTATTTGTCCTTTTGCGACTGAGATATTTCACTCAGCATACTGTTCTCCAGGGTCATCTAGGTCACATCTTTCTGGTGACTCACATTCTCTGGCAGAAGCATTGAGAGAAATAGGGGCAGTCTCTTCCCCTGAGATTTGTAGCCTTGAAAACTCGCTGGGGGTGGGGTGTCATCGTGAATTGATTCAAACTCAATGAAGGTTATCAGAGGAGTCTTGTGCAAAGTACCAGGTTGAGACTTACAAAGATGGCATGAAATACCCTCCAGTCATTTGCAGTCTAGGGAGGAATTGCACCTTTTATTTGTCCATGTCCAGTCCCTGGCTTCTCATCATTATCGCCCCCTTCTTTCTTCATCTTTGACTTCACCACAGATGGATTTAGCAGGACTCCATAACTCTGCATGGGACTCATGGATACACGAAAAGTTATCATGTGTTTCTATGTGGCACTGTTCGAAAAAGATACATTTGGCTAAAACCCATTATCAGTGGCATAAAAAAAAAAGAAAATAGAAGTAGTTCTTGTGTCAGAATCCCCAGAAGCTGATTCTGAGATGAAAATTTGTGTGAAAAATACTAGTGAGGAACGATGCTCCGTGGAATTTAGCGAGGGCACAGGGTCAGGAAGACAGGGACAATGGATAAGCAAACCTAGGTTGAAACTGCAGGTAATCTGTTAGCTTCTGACTCATCTCCCGATAGAGCTCAGGAATGTAAATGACATCCCTAAGTGTGTGGCATTTCAAGGTAACAGAGCTGACCTGATCATGCCAGGGTGGCCATACCTGCCCCAGGAAACCCACTGAGTTCCAAGCAAATCCGTTCATGTCTCCAATTATGTTATAGCAATGCTACTCACTTACGATGGCAAACAAGCTTGTGTGTCATCTGCATATAGCCCGCTGTTAATGAGTCTTCCCAAATCCTACAGTTGAATTTTTCTTATTCTAGTTCAGGTTCTAGAAATACTTTCTCAGCATTCAGATAGAGTAAGTATGGTAAAAGGAGACAAACCTAACACATGCTTTTCCTGGTTTTAAATCATACATCCTTCAACATACGGCGACTTGAAGTACTTAATGACTAGTGAAGAACAAAGACTACAGGTTTCAGTATAAACTACCTTAACAACGGTCCTAGCAATGGGTTCAAACACAGCAATGATTGTAAGGATGGTTCAGGAACAGGCAGTTTGTTGTTCTATTATATACAAGGCTGCTGCGAGTTGGAGTCAACTCCATAGCTCTAACAATCATTCAGTGAGAAAAATGGCAAGCTGCAGCCAATAGGTTTAAATTTAGTGGGGCTCTTCCCTTTGCCCCTCCTCATGGGGAGAATTGTTTGCTTTCTAGGAACCAAAGACTCATATAAAGTCATAGAGTCAAAAGTTATAAAGGTTAGATATTATTTCCATATCTTTGGTGTATTGGGTCTGTTGCTATGGTTTTCTGTTGTTTAAAATGGCTTTTCTACACCATTGTTTAGCCAGCTGCTTCAACTCAAGCTAAATGACCTATGAACAGTTAACCTGATTCAGCTGCCTCAGTTCTGCCTGATGTGATTGGCCTCCATCATCAACAACCATATGAGCCACAGACTGAGACGTACGTAAGGACAGCACAGCCACAGGTGAGGAGAACAGCACTATGAAAGTTAACTTAGCCCAAGCTTGCTGGAGGTTGAGAAGTCTTCTGGACTGAGGGACTGCACACTGTGGACTAAGGTAAGAACAAGATACAATATATTAATGCTGAAGATGTTTACTGAGTCTGAGGAATAGTTGTGTGGACTGAAAAGCACAGGGATATTGGTCTTTTTAGGGACTGCTGTTAATGTATTTGGATAAACCTGACTTGAGACTACTACTGCACGGAACCAAAGCCAGAAGCCTTCACCCAAGATTGCTGGAGGTCTGAGTTGTTGTTGTTAGGTGTCATCGAGTCATAGATGACTCATAGCGACCCTTTGAACGAAAGGCCAGAGCACTCTGCTTCCAGGCTTGTTTTAATCGGGAAGCTCCAGCAAACACTGTCCACCATGGGTAACCATTATCACATTTGACACATCAGTGTCACAGTGTTCTGCATCACAGGAATCACAAATTACCTCTATAGAACAATGCACAGACCAGTGGTATACCACCTAGAAGAATGTTTGACAGAAAAATAATTTGAATCAGGCCTCAGGGCCTCAGATTAAAATCACCCATCTTGGGCTTGGTAGCATAACTTTCTGTCCACTAGGCCAACATAGCTCTCTCTATGTTGCAGTTGTTATTGTTGTTAGGTAGATTGTATAATTATTGTATATTGCTGCCAACACCTATAGCTTGTAAACTATTAATATTGATTGTATGCTATTGCCTGTTTCCATTCTGAATTATAGACTGTTAACAACAGCTACTGATTGTATGCTGTTGCTTATTGCTCTTCTGATTTATAGCCTATTGACTTCTCTAATAAACCTCACAACTGTGAGTATGGTTCTATCAAGTTTGTGTGGTCACTGCAATAAATTTCAGACCTAGTTACTAGGAAGAACGGTGTTGGATTGTTGAAAGTGGATGCAGCGGCATGGAAGACGATAGCTGAGATTGTAGCTATTAGCTTTGTGCTGTGGCTGTTCCTGATGTGGTTGTTGCACTTTGTGGAGTTAGTAGAAATCAGACACCGACGCTCCTATAATTTCACTCCTCCAATATTTCTCTATGACTTTATCTACTTATCCACCTATCTTTGTCTCTGTGCTGTAATTATTATATCCTTTAGATATATTATTATAGAAATGTGTTTTTAGTAACTACATCAAGAATTTAGAAGCTTCTGCTGACCTAGAGGTAAGGAGCTATGCTGCCAAAGCCGAAGGCACATGATTCAAATGCACGTCCCTGGGGGAGGACGGACAACTTCCTCTCATGTGACTAAATGCCTCTGTAAAGCCGCTGGAGGGCCAGCTATGCGTCAGTTTCAACTTGATGCAACTGAACAACAACAGTGTCAAGAATTTATTCCCATCCAGATCCAAACTAACACAGTTTAGAATAGTCGTTAAGTGCTGAATTTGGAGAGCCATTATCCAAGCTTGAATACCGGTCTTGTTTTATATATATATATATATGTGTGTTTGTGTGTGTGTATACATATGTGTGTGTGTATATGTATGTATATATGTGTGTATATGTAGGTGTATGTGTATATGTATATGTGTGTATATATGTATGTGTATATATGTTTGTGTGTGTATATATGTATTTTGACAAATTATTTAAAGTCTCTCATTTCCTTAGCAGTAAACATGTTTAGCACTATGACCCTACAGGACTACTAGATAATAAGTTAATGACTAAATAGCATTTAGAATAGTGTTGAGGACCTCAAATGTGCTAAATATCTGACTACCACTGAGAGGAAGACCCTTGATGAGATGGACTAGCACAGGGACTGCAGCAATGGACACAAGTGTATCAGAGATGGTGAGATGGCACGGGATAGGACAGCGTTCAGATCTGGCCATTCTAGGGTCACTGTGAGTCTTACACAACTCCACGGCACCTAACAACAACAACAACAACAAAGAATAGTATCTTTCAAATAGTGTTTGCTATAAAGTTGGCTGTTTTATCTGGTTTTGAATCATTAATGCATTTTGGTTTTTTTATCTCATAGCTGTTTTGATCTGCACCTCTCTTAGAGATAGGGATTTTGAACACTTCTCCATGTGTTTGTCAATTGTTGACTCTTATCTATTGCTACATAAATACTTCTACACAAATAGTTCCTGTTCATTATTTCTTCCATACGCTACGTATCATTGCCATTTCTGCTGTATGAGAAACAGCTTCCATCAAAAGTTGTATTTTAGCCCAAAATATGTTTACTATACTAACAGCTATTAGATTATTGTTAAAAATAAACATTTTTTTTACAGATTATAGGTACCCTTCAAATTTGCTGCTATTTTTAAAAGTTTATCTTTCATAACAAGGGATTAATTTCTGTTTGGAAGTTTTAACTACTAAAATTTGCATCAGATACTTAACTTCCAAGTCCTTAAAAGTAGACACTTTTCGTCAATTGAAAAATGGAATAAACCTAGTAACCAACCACACATAGAACAAGAATGCAGACACACACACAACCACACACGTTTCCTACTTTATTTTCACAACATTAAATGAGATTTTCATGTGAGGGTCTCAATAACATTTAAATCTTAAATTCTGAAGTGAATATAACATCATATGTAAAAAATGTTAATGATAAATTCTGGCAAAGGTTGTTTAGAACTGTATTTCCAATATCAACACAGAATTCTTCACTTAAAAACTCAAACTCGTTATTGAGTCAGTTTCCACTCACGGTGCTACTCCATCTGGCTTCCAAGGCACTAACATACTGGATTTTAACTTAATTCAGTCCCTGAAATTAAAATAATTATAAATATTTTTGAGAGTTTGTGTACTTAGAAACATGCATGCAGTTCTAAGTTTATAAGGTTGAGCTGAGGGCAAAAACCCTACAAAATATTCAACAAAATATAAAAGAAACACTAGAGAATAGACCAGATGCTCTTTAATGATGAAACTCTAATGATGAAGTCATACAGGAAATGTAGGACAAACACGTTAATGTTAGGGATTTCTGATGACATGGTCTGTGGTGAGTTGTTCTCTGTGTGTGTGTGTGTGTGTGTGTGTGTGTGTGTGTACCTGATCTTCAGGAGAAATAGGGCAGCCCTCCTCCCGGCATGATTTACAAGCTCAGACACCAATTCAAGGTCACTCTGAGTGAGAACTTACTCGATAGCTGTGAATAAGTTTAAGCTAATATTGAAAGTGGAGAAGGACAGCAAATTACTGTAGGATCAATGCAAAAGATTAAGCAATGCACTACAATCAATGTACAAGTGAATTGAAAAAATTGGATTGCCGCTTTGAATATTATAAGAAATCAATACTCTGAGCTTTTTTCTCATCATTGATGTGAATAGATCCAATATTGTTTGAGGTGTTTCAAATTACAGTTGTTGTAAACATTACTGTTGGGTGCTATCAATTAGTGACTTGTAGTGACTCAATGTTCAACAGATTGAAACCTTATACTTGGTGCAAATGGCAAATGCAAGTATATGCAGGTTTAGATTCACCCAGAAGAACCTTTGGAGAAAACGGTGGGCTTCTAAAATATCTCGTTCAACTCATGGCCATCCAGCCAGAACCCAGCCATGGCTCACCCTCCAGTGGGTTTTCTGAGGTTGTAAATAGCATGGGAGGAGATCACCCATCTTTCTCCTGTGTGGTCACTGTTACATCTGAATGCCCAGTGTGGCCTTGCCTTTGGGTTACCAGGACAACTCCTTTTGAACTAGCCTGCCACCAGAGCTCTCTTCCAAAATATCAGCCACTGAAAATCCTGAGATCCAGTTCTCCTCTGACACATGTGGGATTTCCAGGAGGTAGAGTCAACTAGTGACCACTGGTGTTTAGATTACCATCAACATGTCCATCGCACCTGTACTTAACTGAATCTCCTCCATCCAATGGAGGAAGGAAGCACAGCACTGCCTCTTGCCAGGGGTCACTTAGACAATTTCCTGCCCGACAGCATTCCCACCAGGGGGCTAGGATGTTCTTGGGTTTTGATGGAAGGAGCAGATTTATTGTTTGTGTTTAAAGATTTATTTTCAGAGTCTTCTCTGCACTCCCTCTGGATTTTGCTTTTCCCTATCTTTGCAATAACCTTTGACTTTAGTGTCATCCAATGAAGTAACTCTCTGTACGTCTTTCGGTTCCCAGAGAAACCTCCTCCTGTACCAGATGACACAGAATCCTTAGAAAAGTGTATTATGAATATTAATGATAGAATAATAGATTGTTATTGAAGTTATAATTTAGTTAACTGTACTTCTTGTTGTTGTTATGTGTCGCCTAGTCAAACTACAACTCATAGCAACCACGTGAACAATAGCCCTGAACTCTGTCCTATCCTGAGCCAATCCCACTGTCTCTGACACACATGCCCCATTGTCAATGTGACAATCGATCTCATCCAGGGTCTTCCTCTCCTGCTCTGATCCTTGAACCTTCCAAGCATGATATTCTTCTCCAAGGACTCATCTTTTCCGACAATATGTCCAAAGTAGGTGAGATGTAGTTTAAAAATTCTTGCCTCTCAGGAGCAACTTGTTTTCACTCTCTGCAGGACAAACCTGTTTGTTCTTTTGGCAGTCCATGGCACGTTCAACACTCTTCTCCAGAACCACAACTCAAAAGTGTTGAATCTTCTGTCCATCCTAAGTCATTGGCCAGCTCTAAGACACACAGCTAACAACTGAGAGGACATGGCCTGAAACAGGTGCTTCTTAAGCTCTATACTGACATCACTGCTCTTTAGCACTCTTGAGAGGTTACTGATCATAGAATTTTCTAAAGCAACTCATATTTTTTTATTTCCTGACTGCTAATGCCAAGAAGGGTGATTATGAATTCAAGCAAGATGAAATTGTTAACATCCTCAATCTTATCTCCATCTCTCATGATACTGCCAATTGGCCCAGTGATGAGAATCTTTGTTTTCTTGATGTTGAGCTTCAATCTATATTGAACATTTCAGTCCTGACCTTGCCAAGGTTTGGAAACGGCTGCAACACTAGGGAGATCATTGCCAATATCAGATGGATCTTGGCTGAAAGCGGAGAGTACCAGAAGGATGTTTATTTGTGTTTTATTGAGTATAAAAATGTGTCTGGCTTTGTGGATCACAACAAATTGTGGCTAACATTAAGATGAATGAGAATCCCAGAAGTCTTGATTGTGCTCATGTGAAACCTATACCGAGACCAGAGAGCTGTCATATGAACAGAGTAAGGGAACACTGTTTGGCTCGAAATCAAAATAAGAGTATGTCAGGGAAGCCTCCTATCTTCATATCTTTTCAACTGACATGCAAAACAGATCATCCAGGATGCTGGGCTTTATGAGGAGAATGTGGCAGCAGAATTGAAGGAAGACTCGTCAACAGCCTGCATTATGCAGATGACACAACTCATTCTTTTTAGTTTATATGAATATCTATAACAAAAAATGTTTGATGAACTTGTTCTACATTGAATTAAAACTCTACTAGTTATAACTGGGTAACAAAAAATGTTTGATGAACTTGTTCTACATTGAATTAAAACTCTACTAGTTATAACTGGGCATAATTTTTTATCATTATTCTTTATTTTCTATAATTGCAATCTTGTTTTCTAAAAAGTTATTGGTATCGGTTCACAAATACTAACCACTACATTATTGCAATAAAACCCCACTACATTATTACAATAAAACTAAAAACTTGACAACATCAGCAACTGAGATAAGGGACAGTAATAAATGCGTCAGGAGCATTCTTGTAGTGTGTGCAGCCTCAGCTTTGTTTCATGAAAATGAAAGGTTTGAATCACTTTCATTTTGAGTAGAGATCTCTGGTGGCTTAGCGGCAAAGAGTTGTGCTGCCATCCCAGAGACGTGTGGTTTGAATCCAAAGAGATGGGCCATCTCATGACTAACTGCCACTGAAATCCACTTGGAGGGTTAGCTCAGTTTTGACTCAGTAGTATACAACAACAACAACAACAGAAGCAGCAGCAGCACATTTGTGATAGTGGCAAAGCATTTAAACCACTGTGACTTTGAAATTGCATGATTTACAGAGACTGGGTAATAAGGACTCAGATCAAAATATAGTAAAATAACAAACAGTTACTGTCAATCAATTGCCATTATTGACCCAACAAACACAGAGGAGAACTGGCCCATCCATTTTCCAAGGCCCCGGTCAGTAGGTTGAATATACAAGCTGCTCCCCAGAGAAAAGTGGGCAGTCTCCTTTTGTGAAAATGTACAGGCTCAGAAGCCCAAGCGAACACCGTAAGAAATCAGAACGGTTTCCACCACCATGGAACTTTCACAGATGAAGACTGCCTCATCTTTTGTTCATGGATTTGAACCACTCACCTTTGGGTTCGCAGCCACATGTTTAAACCACTTTGTTTATGAGGTCATGTTGTTGTTGTTGTGTATCATTAAATTGGAACCGACCGATAGCAGTTTAACTTCACAGTAGGAGATTTCCCATCTCTCTCCCATGGTGCAGAGGATGGATTTGAACTAGGTGACTTTGGGATGGCTGTGCAATTCCTACCACTAGGTTCAAAAGCTAAATGAGCTTTGTCTCTTGGCACCAGCAGCCAGGAAATTAAAAGATGTATTGCAATGGGAAAGTCTGCTGTTAAGGACTTCTCCAAAAGTACTGAAGAGAAATGGTGTCATTCTGGACACTAAGGTATGTCTGATACAGGCCATAGTCTTTGCAATCACTTGCTATGCATCAGAGAGCTAGATAATGACTAGGTAGGGTAGAAGGAGAATTGATGCCTTTGAGCTTTGGTGTAAATGCTAAGAAAATAAACAGGTTCATCCTGAAGAGGGTTAAACCGGGCTGCTCCTTAGAGGCAAGGATCCTGAGGCTTCGTCTGACATACTTTGGACATGTTGTAAGGAGGGACAGGTCCTTGGAGAGGGACATCATTCTTGGAAGGGTAGAGGGACCACGCAGGAGGAAGGCCCTTTATGAGGTGGATTGCTTTAGTGACTGGGGTAATCAGGGTAGGTACGTCATAGACAGTGAGATTGGCACAGGACAGAGCACTATTTAGGGCTGATGTACTGATAAGGTCGCAATGAGTTGCATGCAACTCGACGGCACATAACAACAACAACAAGAAGGCATATCAATACATGTAAACGGTACTAAACAAAACGTATCTTTGCTTAACTAGAGGAACACTTCTACAGAAATAACTTTCTGCTGAAATACTGCACAAAAATGCTTTTATAAGCAGTGTCTTGGCTTGTCCCCTCTGACAATGCTGTGTCATAAAATCACACTCCTCAAACCTCATGAGTGACACCACTTTGGAACACATCAGGCGCTCAGTGGCGTGAAGAAGTGGCTGGCTGGTCCTGTGAAGATTCCAGCTTCGGAAACCCTAGGGCAGTCCCTCCCTGTCCTTTAGCGTTGGACGCTCTGTGGCAGCATGAACGTGAAGTTGGTAGGTTTTGTGCTGCCAGGGACCTGGCTCATTTAGATCCACTCCACCCACAGTGAGGGAAAAGGTCCAGTTATCTTGATATACTGCATACATGACCCACATGACCTTCAAGACATGGGAGGCACCTGCAGCATCATTCATAGCAGATGTGTGAAAAAGAGTTTGAGAAAGAAAAATCTATTTACAAGGAGAAAAACAAGATTCTTGTTTCCCCGCAGTTTATTATGCAGCAAAAAAACCCTTACATTATACAAAAGTCACTGTATATATTTTGCTTTCATTATTCATGCATTTATTTGAAGTTGCATTTCTGTAAGAACTACATATTGACAATTTACATTTCAAATACTCTACCAATGCCTTCCCTTCTTCACTTACAACTGCTACAGAGATTAGAAAATATATTAACGAGTAGAAGAATAAAACAAGGCACTTTAAGCATCTCTTTTATATCAAGAGACAGCGGAAAAGAAAGCAGAGACAGAGATTCACTGATGACGATTGGGGTTGGTGGGAGTTTTAGGGGAGGGTCCCAACTTTATAGTGTCACTCTATAGAATAGTCCCCGTTCGGCTGAGTTGCCATCACTGACCTGCAGAGAGAAAATAGATGAAGATGCTTTATTGCTTTCTGAAACTTAGAGAGGGGGAAAAGCAGTACCCTAAAGATTTCAATTCCTGACCTCACTTGCCTACTTTGCAATTGAACCAAAGTCATTAATTTTTAGCCCCAAGTAAATGAGAATTCAGAATCTCAGCAAGACTTGGGAAAGTACAAGAAAATGGGCTGTGGTGGGAGCTGTTCATATGCAAGAACAGGGCGAGTTAGGAAAGGATTTCGTATCAGAGTCGCTGTGTTTAGATAATGCCATGATTTTCCTATAAAAGGTGGACTTTTTAGCAGCCATGATGAACTTTAGGGAAAGTTTTCATTTCTTAAACCTTTTGGTGTCTGTTTGAGTTATCTTCCAGATTTAATTTTCTGCACTCCAGATGATGATTTATTTAATACTCAGAGTCACTATTTTATAATCCTTTTTCTTTCTTGGGCTATCTGGGCAGGGGGTGAGTGGAGAGATTGGCTTTATCCTAGCTCTGTCACTACTGGCTGTGGTTTTCTGTGCAAGTCACTGAGGCAGTTTGGGCTTCATGTCTCAGTGAACAGTGAATAATTCAGATTAGATCATCTTCACATCTGCTCGTGTTAAAAGCAACATTTATTCTTCATCAGAGTGCAATTTGTAGAATTATCAACAGCACAGTTGCACACATATCAAATCACAAGAAAATACTTGATATGTAAGTGATGACAATCCAACATGTTTTCTTTTTTGTGTTGTTTTCAAAGTATGTGCCTACTTTGTTCCTTGCCTGTATTTATGTGATTAATTGCCCTCAGGAGCTTCTAAAGCTTCTATAGACGCATTTATCTGATGAAATCTGAATTCTAGAGTCCATGCAACAAATGACCCAACTCTCCAAACTCAACAACTCTCCTGTGACTTCTGCCATGGTGCCACACCATCTGCGTCCTATAAAGTAGTGGAGATATCAGTGCTCTATGCCTAGTGGTTAAGTTTCTGGACTTGATGGTGACATAGACTTTTCCAGAATGTCTCAAGTTGCAATACTTAAGGATGCTTTGGGCAGAATATTAAATGATCCAGGAAACTTTTTAAAAGAAGATGGAAAGAGGACCGTCATTGTACCAAAAGGAATTTGCGAGCACAGAAGAATTTCATGAAACAAAATAATGAGCAAAAGCCTGTGGTGATGAAGGAAGAAGTTCAAGCGCTCTGAAAGACTTGGCAAAAAACAAGGCCCCATGAATTTATGGTATACCGACTGTCATATTTCAACAAACAGGCACTGCCCTGGATATGCTAAGTTGTGCCAAGAAATCTGGAGGACAGCCAGCTGGCCAAACTGACTGGAAGAGATCTATATTTGTTCCCATTCCAAAGAAAGGTGATCCAATGGAGGGTGGAAATTATCGAAAAATATCATTGATTTTACATGTGAACAAGATTCTGGAATTGCACATCAGCAGAGAACTGCCAGATATGCAAGCTGTCTTTAGAAGAGGCTGTGGTACTAGGGATATTATAACTAACATTAGATGGATCTTGGCTAAAAGCGGAGAGTACCAGAGGCTGTCTATCTGTGTTTCATTGACTATGCAAAGGCATTTGACTGTGTGGATCACAATAAACTGTGGCTGACTCTGAAAAGAATGGGAATCCCAGAACACTTGACTGTGCTTATGGGAAACCTATGCTTGGACCAGAAAGCAGTCTTCAGAACAGAGCAATGAAATATCACATGGTTTAAAAGTGGGAAGGGTGTGTACCAAGAATGTGTCCTATCTTCATACCTTTTCAATCTATGCAGAACAGATCATGTGAGAGGCTAGGCTCTATGAGGAAGAATATGGTATCAGGATTGAAGGAAGACTCATCAACAATCTGCATTATGCATATGACACAACTGTGCTTGTTGCAACTGAGAAGCACTTGAAGCACGTGCTGATTCTGCAGAGACAATAAGGCTGGTGTAGGATAGGGCAGGGTTTAGAGCTGTTGTACATCGAGTTCATATGAATCCCAAGCGACTCTATGGCATGTAACAACAACAACTAGTATTTTTACTTTTATTATGATGAAGTAATTTTATCTGGTTTTATATATTATATGCATGGGATCACAATATTATTTTGTGTTTGTGTCTAATTTATTTCATTCCAATCTTTGGCTGTGAGAGTCCTTCATGTGGTCAAGGACTGCAGCCTTCAATATGGATTGAAGCTCAACATCAAGAAAACAAAGGTTCTCACCACTGGGCCATTTGGCAGCATCATGATAGATGGTGAAGCTTGGCTTCACAGTCAACACTCCTGGTATCAGCATCCAAAAAAATCAAAAGATTAATTGTATTGGGAAAGTCTGCTGTCAGTGGCCTCTCCAAAGTACTGAAGAGCAATGATGTCAGCCTAGAGACTAAGGTGATCCAGGCCATAGTCTTTGCAATTACTTGCTGTGTTTCAAAAAGTTGGACAATGACTAGGGATGATAGAAGGAGAATTGATGTTTCTGAGCTGTGGTGTTAGAGAAAAGTATTAAATATACCATGGACTGCTAGGAGAACAAACAAGTTCATCCCAGAGAGGGTGAAACCAAGCTGTTCCTCGGAGGCAAGGGTTCTGAAGCTCCATCTGACATAATTTGGGCATGTTTCAAAGAGGGACCAGTCCTTGGAGAGGGACATCATTCATATTTTGGAAGGTGGAGGGACAGCACAAGAGAGGAAGAGTCTAGAAAAGATGAATTGATTACATGACTTGGGTAATGGGGGTAGGCATCTCAGAGACAATAAGGCTGGTGTAGGATAGAGCACGGTTCAGAGCTGTTGTACATCGAGTTCATATGAATCCCAAGCGACTCTATGGCATGTAAGAACAACAACTAGTATTTTTACTTTTATTATCATGAAGTAATTTTATCTGGTTTTATATATTATATGCATGGGATCACAATATGTATTATTTTGTGTTTGTGTCTAATTTATTTCATTCCAATCTATGTCTGTGAGAGTCCCTCACGTGGTTTTTACTTCCAGTTCCGTCTTTTTAATTGCCTACCTTTGTTGCTGGATATTGTTCATTGCAGTTCGATGCAGTGCTGCTATCCTAAAGGTGGTCAGTTCTGATATACAAATGACTTATATGAATCAGTTCCAATTCAACAGCAATGAGCTTTTACTTGACTCAAGTCATGGTATTTTCAGTCCCTTTTTTATAGAAATGAAATCAGGGCAACGAATATCGGATGAAACAGGACTGATGTCTTTGTCTTATGATACTGGCTTCTAACTTGATGGTAATGAGTAAGGGAGTGAATGAAGCACAATACAAATGGGAAGGACTGAATGAATTTCTCCTTAAAGAAGTACGGTTAAAATACTCCTGAGAAACATGGGTGGGGAGATTTATTTTTCTTATGCATTGGGCATGTTGTCAGAACAACCAAGCAAGCAAGAGCCAACCCTTACCTGACCCTCCAGCAGGTTTTCAGAAGCAGTAAATTACATGGGAGGAGATTGCCAATCTTTCTACACAGAGCAGCTAGTGGATTCAAACCATGTACTTTTGTGTTGGTGGCCAAATTTCTTATCACTAAGCTGCAGAGCTCCATAAAGTAGTAGAAGGTTAATGAAAAAGAAGACTCTCAGTGTGATGAGTTGAAACAACATCTACAACAATGAGTTCAGATAGAGCAATAATTGGGAGGATGGGGTAAGACTGACCAATGTTTTATCCTGTACATTGGGTTCCTATGAGCTGAAGTTGACTTGATACAAATAATGGTACTATGAACATTCATGGCTTATGCGCGCACAGACCTACTCATGTTGAGAGTTTAACGGGTAATGAAATTGCAAAATCAGAGTGTGTGCATGTGTTTCTTCAGTTTATAGGACAATTTCCAGTAAAATTATAGTAAAGTCCACTCTTATTACAAATCACTACCAACTTAACTTGATTCTATAGGAGTTCTGATGCCGTAGTCTATAGGGGATTGTGCTGTTAATCAAAAGGCTGCATCTCTGGTGGTTTGAATCCACCAGTTGCTCCGAGGCAGAAAAATTAGTAATCCGCCTCTCATTAAAATGTATATGTATACTGCATTGAAACAGATGAGGGAGAGAACAGTTTGAAAGCAATATATTATAGGGCATTATGATTATCACAAGAGTTCCGAATGAAGTTTGCCTATTGGAGTGTACTCGGGGCTGGGGAGGGGGCTGAGTAGTAATTGTATACCAATGAAGGAATTGTTCTTTTACTTTTCAAAGAGAAGAGCGAACTGGGGGGGGGGGGGGGGTGGGCGGGGAAAAAAGTGCAACAATGAATGAATGGAAATCCAAAATTTCTGTAAATGTTCATTAAAATGAATTAAAAAAATGTATAGCCTTAGAACTCCAACGTTGGAAAGCCAGTGGAGGATTGCTGTGAATGGTAACCAACTCTCTGGCAGTGAATTTGTGTTTAACAGGACAGAGTCGAACTCCTGCCTGGTTTCCAAGGTTAGAATCATTTCGAAATTGGGCTACCACATCTTTCTCCTGATGACCACTGATGGATTCTAACCTCCAGATTCTGACTATTTAGACACTGTGCCTTCTACTCTCTCACCAGCAAGTGTGTCATTTCAACTTCCTTCACATCATCACCAACATGTGGTAATATGAACACATCTTGGGACTTGTCTACACATTTGACTTTCATTTCTCTCCTAGAGTGTCTTCTCATAGTCTTACTGGCCTTTGATAGCCTATATCTACAACAAGGTCTTTAAAATTTTGGTTGATTAGTTTTCTTTGTGTTATTAAGAGAACATACAGCTGTGCTATAATGCAAATACCTCCCTTATGCATCTTGCAATTTCATACAGTTACTGCTGTGTTCTTATTCTAAATTCCAATATTTCATGAAAGTTGATTTGTTAATATTTTCTTTTTTGCTTTGGGCCTTTTTGGAAAAATCATTGCTTCCTTCAAAGTCCTAATGAAGTTGTTTCTACTCTATTCTAGAATTGTTAGACCCGGAATCCATAATTAGACTATCATTATTTTTAAGGGTGAAATAATATGGCTTTAGAATCTCCATGGTCTCTTTCACAACTATTCGATTCTGCTGTTATAGTGTGGAAGTGATCATAAACAACTTTTAAAAATAAGCAGTTGTTGTTATTAGGTGCTGTTAAGTTGATTACGACCCATAGCAACCAATAGAACAGCAGATCTGCCTTCTGTCCTGTTCAGTGTCTCTGTCCTGTCCAGTGCTATCTTCATCACCTCTGAGATACTTGAGGCCATTGTTACAGTCAGTGTCAATCCATCTTGGTGAGAGTCTTCCTCTGCTTCACTGACCTTCCACCTTTCTCAGCACGATGCCTTTTTCCAAGTACTGGTCCCTTCTGACAATAAGCCCAACGCATATGAAACAATTTCATATTCTTGCCTTTAAGAAGCACCCCAATTGCACTTTCTCCATGATATATGTGTTTGTTATTTTGGCTGTCATTAGGATAATCAGTATTCTTCTCTAACACCTCAACTCAAAGGTACTGATGCTTTCTCTCTCATTCTTATTCATTGTCCAACTTTCATATGCATAGCAAGTAATTGAAAAGATGATAGAATGGACAAAGCAAACTTTAATCTTTAAACTGGCATCAGTATTCTTCTAGAACTTTGGAGAGGTCCTTGACAACAGATTTTCCCAAGGAGATATCTTTTGATTTCGTGATTGCTGCAGCAATTGAGTTAGAAATTCAAGAAAATATTGAATTGCTCAACAATTTCATCTTGCTTGGATCTACATTCATCATGATGTTGCTTATTGGCCTAGTGGCGAACATTTTTGTTGTCATGGAGTTGAGATATAATCCATATTGAAGGCAGTAGTCTTTGATCTTCTAAAGAAAATTCTCAAGTCTTCTCAACATTCGGCAAATAAGGGTGTGACATCTGCATAGCACAGATACTTGATGAGTCTTCCCCAAGAATATACTAATAATACCATGGAATTAAAAGTTGAGTTTTATGTAATTTTTACACGTTATATAATATCATCTTTCTTTTATATTTCATCCAACCTTTTAAAGATTACTGGTTCATGTGACTTATTGGTTGTAGGAAAAAAGAGTTTAGCCTTATTGCTCTCCCAGGTCAGAGTTTACTAAAGGATTACTGTTTTAAAGTTCATATTTGATTTCACAACTATTCTTGAATTTATGCTTGTTTGTGGTATAAATTGGGTTTCAAAATGATGTTATCCTGTAATAACAGTTCTGTAATGTTATATACTGAATCTCTGGTGGGGTAGCCAAAGTGTGTTGTGCTGCTAACCAAAAAGTCAGTTGCATCTCCTGTGGTTCAAATCCACCAGCAGCTCCATGGAAGACAATGTCTGGTATTCTCCTATTGTGATTTACAGCTTCAGAAACCTCATGAAGGATGATTGTGTTGACTTGAGAGCAGTGAGCTGGAGTTTCAGTTTTGAGTATGCCTCAGATTCTTCATGGTGGGGGCAAGGATGGCAACAAACATGCTGCAAAGCAAATAGAAGATGAAGGAATAAGTAAATACATAGGAAATAAATGTAAAAATAAAATGCAGTGTTATGGTATAAGGAGATTATCAAAAGCTTAACTTACAATGGTGCACTTTTATTTTAGTTATCTGATTGATACAGGTTCATATCAAACCTGGCAACAAACAAGAGAAAACTCATCATCCTCCAGTGGGAAATGACTCATAGCTGATTCTCCAGGGAGGTTTTAGAGGCTGTAAAAGGTACAAGAGGTGATTGCCTGTCTTCTGTAGAGGTGTTGATGGATATGAGCAACTGTAGGGGCACTGCCTTAGAATTAGCATGTGACTCTAAGGAGAATGCCATCAAGAGAAAATCTCTTTCAGCTTCAGATGGAGTCTACTATTTAGTTTCTGAGATTAAACTTATTAAAAGGAAAACAGAAGATAGAAACAGACTACAGAAATCTTACGAAAATGTTTCAATAGAGAGTTTCTATGTGTCAGGACTCCACTCACTAGCTACACTCTCTAGTAGAGATTAGAAATAGGAACATAGAGAAACTGTAAAAATTTATAAAAGGAATAGTATATTTCAAAACAAAAACAAAACAACATAACTGAAAACTGTCCATTTTAATTTCCATCCTTTGCTCAGGGAAATGGCAAAATAGCTTTTCTTCAAAGTGTTTAAGTGGAGTGGCCAAGCGGCAAGAACCAGTGTTGCAATCCCAAAGGAACGTGGTTCGAATCCAAAGGATGTGCAGTCTCCTTCCATGCAAATAACTGACTCCAGAAACCCGCCGGAGGATCAGCTATGGGTCCGTTCCAACTCAACGGTGCACAACAAGCAACAATGAGGTTTTATATATAAATACTAACATCTCAACTCTATATTGTCTTGTTTGTGAAAGTACAATTTGTTCTACTCACATGACTGATTTCAAGAGAAGGAGGGAATCTAATAACTGTAAATCTAGGGATCCTTAGGACTTTAGGAGTGTTAGAAGAATGCATCATCTACATCAGACCCTTAGAAAAACTGACTCTCTTAAAAATCACCTCAAAATTAAAATTGCATGTCATGTCATGAGAAAACTAGTCATTATGCTATAGATTTACTGTAATTAGTTCAGAGAGAGCTAGAATAATTAACTTGTTTGATAAATAAAAAAAACACTAAGCAAAAAATGATTAAAGTATTACACAAAGTAATACAAATTAAACTTAAGCACCATGAAATATTGAAAATACATGCTATAAATATCATCAAATTGAAATGACAGTTTTCAAACTCTTGTTTTTTTTAAAGCATGGATCGTATTGGCTGATCAGTTATGAATTACTGAACTTGTTAAATATGCAAAAAAATTAGCCATAGATCAGCATGACAAAAGAGGATTCTAAGATTGGAAGATTCTGTTCTGGGAAACAAAATAGTCGAATTTTATAGTATGATTAAAAAAATGTGTATAGGCCACAGAGACAGTCCAACATATATGTAATGAAGACTCAGAATGATTCAATAGAAACAAAAATATGTCCTCCCTGATGGTTGTCTTGAAGTAATGAGGTCAACTTTTTCAGAGAAACAATATTCACGTGTTCATTATTCTGTAAGTGTGCTTATTAGAAAATAGTGGCTTAATGGGATATTTTGTTCAAAACCAGGATCTACTATCACTCCTTCCTCTCCGCATTGCACTGGAAACCCCTGTCAGCTGAGAAAGAGCTGAAGAAGAAAGAAAAAGTATAGTAACAGGAAATGAAATTGTCACTCACTGCAGGTGATAAAATACAACATAAAAAAATCTTAGAACATTGATCAACAAGTATACTGACTACAAAATCTGAAAACAGTTAACCTTATAAAAAGAAACAATTATGAAAAGTTAATTTTTAGCAATTAATAGCAACATATTTTAAGTTTTCTTGGATGCATTTAAAAAATATGCAAGTTTCACTAAGTATACAATCAAAGTACATTAGGATCTGACTAAAAGAAGAGATATCCATAATCACCAACAAGTCAGTCCTTTTTAAAAAATGTTTCATAATTCAAATATAATCAATTGGTTCAAGTATAAGATTAAATGATGTCTAACAAATAATTTTAGTAGCGAAAAACAGGCTAAATCTTTCCATGTTGAATATTCATGTTTATATAAAATCAGCAATTAACAACTTTTTAATGGTATAAAGATGGAGGAAGAGATAAGTAGAAATTTTTTAAAGATACCAAAATAATGGCATTGACACTTGAAAGACTATGAAAACAGCAACGAGAATGAATGGCTGAAAAAGGACTGATCAGCTGAATAGAAAATAAATATTGTGATATTCTAGAATGTATTTTCTGTAAAGAAACCCCATTTTCATTGATAGAGATATAGTAAGAGGATGAACAGTTTATTTCATGTATTTCACAGATTATTTTCTTGTATTCATTTTTGTATTATCATTTCTATTTATTTATACTTGCATATGTTTACACTTATATTAACTGCATACTTGCAGAGAACACATATATGTAACCAACATGGTTTCTAGAAGTCTGATATCATTTCTTACACTAATGTTCAGTTTTTAGCTTTCATAATTATGCATCTTAATTCATGTTGAGAAAAAACAAATGAGAAGCAATATTACATGAATAAGATAATCTTTTCTTATTGTTGTTTGTTTTAACATAGTCTAGTTTTCCAAAATACTGGTTTATATAAGGCAAGTGTCGACAATATAAGACTTTTCCCCTTTATCAATGTTCAAAATATAGTACGTTACTCCAAAACATCGTACATTACCAATAATTTATCTGTATAATAATAACATATAATTTTTGAATGATAAATAAAAAGCAAATTTTTCCTCCTTATTCTTCTTCATTTTAGTGTGGACACTATGTTGAACGACTAAAGCTTCTATTTGGTGGTCTTAAATTACCACAATTGCATTGTGTGGCTATAATAATGATATTCCTACTATAGGAATTATTTGTGTGAAAAGCAAATCAGAGGAAGGAAGAATTGTCCAAGACATTAATATTCCTCCAACCGTTTCCTTTTTCTCAATCCCGCCAAGTAAGGTGATTGATTTTATGACAAACTGCCACCTTACAACCCCAGGTAATAAGAGAAAAGCAGATCCTCGCCATCTGCAGCTAATTCTGTTTTCTAATGACGTCTCATCTCTCACCATCTCTCCTGTTTCAATTCCCCCTCTGGAATGGAGTCAGCCACACTGCAGTTACGGAGCAAATGGACATATGTAGGTGATTTCTGGGCGGACTTGGCACTGCCTTTGCTCCCACTGCGATGCCTTTCCTGAAGCTGCTGTCTTCTGCCCTCTCAGCTCCATTCCGAGGGGGCAGCCAGCCGGTTCTCCCAACACAGGGCGCTGCTGGCAGCCACCCGGCTCATAAGAGCCACGGCCAGCATTTGCTGGTTACACAGCAGATGTTTGGGAAGTCGCAGTTTTGAAATTTTATTCTCAGTAGAATAGAGAACAGGATTTTTAAAAGAATTTTATCCACATTACACTTTCATCTTTTTTTGATACTTAGACACTAGAAAGGCAATTCTCGGAGAAGAAACGTAGTCTGGGGGCATTCTCAGCTGATACTATTTGGTATTTATTTGATTTCTGTAGTGTATTGGTAGTTTAAAATGTGACAATATATGGTATGTCCAGTTGTACAACCCAAGAAACATATAAAACTTCGCTCAGAGTTTTACTTAGGGAAAAACTGTCTAAGACATTAAAAGCTGTATATAGATTCTGGCTAATATGCCTTATTTGGAAGCAAAAGTATCATCTACTCCCTAAACAACATGCCTTTGGAAACTCTATGGACTTTGATAATGTTGATAACTGTAGAGGGGCTTCAGGCCTTTTGTCCAGTCTTGTTCAACTCAAAGGCCATCAACAACAACAACAATATGGCTAATATATAGCCATTTTTAAAAAATTATACCTTCACTAAGCTTGTAGGCATATTGATTTTTTAAAGTTAATATAGTAAAGGGTTGTATTAAAAAGTCTCTGTTAGGACAATAAGCAGTAAATGTTGGAAAGGATGTGGAGAAATAGGAACTCTCACACACTGTTGGTGTGATTGTACAATGATACAAGTACTCTCAAAGGCAATTTGGCATATCCTCAAAAAGCTGAACATAGAAATTCTATATGACCCAGCTACTCCATGGCTAGGAATATAACCTGAGTAAATTAGAGCTGAGACACAGACGAAGATTTGCACATCAATGTTCATAGCAACATTATTCACAGTTCAAGAACATGGAAACAGTCCAAATGTACAACCACAATTGAATGGGTTGAGAAATTGTGGTACATTCATACAATGGAATACTACGCAGCACCCAGGAGCAATCGTATTGAAAAATAATATAGAACTTGGGAGATACTAGAGGGTATTACACTGCATGAACGAATTTAGTCTCATAAGGATAAATACCACATAAGACCTTGTTTTAAAAATAGAAGGCTAACTAGTAAACCGTGTATGGGGGTCTGCAGGGGGAAGAATGGGAGCAGTGAGGT
This sequence comes from Elephantulus edwardii, assembly GCF_000299155.1. Classification (NCBI taxonomy): domain Eukaryota; kingdom Metazoa; phylum Chordata; class Mammalia; order Macroscelidea; family Macroscelididae; genus Elephantulus; species Elephantulus edwardii. Next base: position 5,280,630 of record NW_006399868.1, read on the forward strand.
GAGGTTGGGCAGGTGGGAAATCATGGCACAATTTGATGGGTGTAGGGAGGGATTGTAAGGAAATGGGAAGGATTCAGTGAGACCGGAGAAGATGGGGTATTGGTGGACATAGTTCAATAGTGATTATTTTTTTTAAAAAAATAATGAGAATGATTCTGTAAAACACAATGTGAGTGAAGGATAGTGTCAAACACAATGTATATGGATTGTATAGGCAAATAAATATAAAGTAGAAATTTTTTTTAAAGTAGAAATTTTTTTAACTATCTGGTATATCATACATAAAGCAAAAAAGTTAATACACAAACACATATACTGGAGCAATAAACTAAAATGAATCAAATAGCCTTTCACATTCAAGTCAAGAACGACTCATAATAACCATATGAACAAAAGGCCTGAAGCCTTTCTATAACTATCACTGTTTTTCCAAGTTCATAAAGTTTCCAGAAGAAGGTGGTTATGGAGATGGATGCCATTCCTGCTTCCAAACTTGTCTTAAACTTGGATCTCCACCAAACATGGGCACCATGGGCAGCCGTCATAGCATTTTACCCCTCAATGGCACAAGGTTCAGCATCACAGCAAACCAATATGACCTCAGTAGAGCAAATTGAGAGAAGAGTGCTTTACTCAGGAACTTTGAAGACTGTTCCTCTAAAACCAAAAAACACTAGACCCTCAG